>NC_053428.1:1616756-1922525 GCF_007990345.1 Gossypium hirsutum
AGCACCTAATACATTGAAACATGCTTAAACAAGAAAATCACAATCATAAGAGAAATTAAGAATATAAGTCCCGAGAAATAACAGCCATATACATTGAGACCATTCTGAACTCTAGCAAAACATTGTACACAACAAATCAACACTGAATTAATTGTAAACATCGAAATAAATTCTTCAGCAACGATGTCGATTTCAGATATATAAAAAAATTTTAAAAAATTGCTGAAAGGTTTTGAAATAATGTTTAATCGACTGGCACTCTTTTAACTTCATTCAAAGCCAATAGTTAACATAGCATCTCTCAAATGAACATTACGTCTTCCAAAATCCAACTAAATGGAACTAGAAATTTTATATGGGTGCCCTAATTTGCTTATTTGTCTCATGAAATTATTTAAAAACAGAAACCCAGAAAGTAAAGAAAAAGCAGCTTCTACAGAACTCTAGCTATTGCTTTGCTTCCAGTAAACTGGGAAAACCCAGAAATGTTCAAGAACAAGCAGAGCAAATGAACCCCCAGAACAGAAAAAAACTAATCAGAAATTTCAATTAATTGAAGAAGCACACACACACAAAAAGAAAATCCTAATTGAAAATTATCATTAGTTCCAAAATTCTATCACAAAATTCCCAAATATAAATATTAAAAACATAAATTTACAGAACTCAAACATCCTAATTAGAAATAATCAAAGCTAGTATAAAGTATAAGCCATGTTAAACTGAAGCAACTAAGATTTAAAAGAAAAAGAACCTTTTTCTTCCAACCAGGAGGAGCAGGGAGTTCAAAGCAAACAACGTCCTCTTTGCCCCTCTCCATTTCCTTCTTCTCCGACATGCTTGCCATTTACACCTACTAATTACCCATATAATTAATTTATTAATTTATTTTATTTTATTTATAATAAGGAAGAGTATGCTAGAGAGGAAAAAAATGTCGACAACTAGAGATCTCCGGTTTTCTTTCTCTCTCAATTTTTTATTATTATAAATTTTAGAGTTTCTTTTTTCAGAATATTATATTTCGACAACAAATTTTATCTTTTTTCTGACACCTGCCCACGATTTATTGACTAATGAGTTATTGTTCTAGAAAACACTTACTTTGATTCATATTTTTTCTATCAATATTTTCATTTATATTTATTATTTAAATTTCTTATCGTATCTTATTCTTATGAATAATTGGGTTTTTAGATGGATCTAATTTATATCATTTTCATTTTCAAATAAAACATTTAGAAAATAATTAATATAATAAATATACGAATGTATATTCTTAGTTGAAAGAAGTCTAATAATTTTTTTTAGTATTTGGATTGAATTTAATAAAATTAATTTTAATTAATATGTGATTGGGTGTAATGGTAAGACATATTATTAATGGGAAGATTCAAATTTGAACTTTAAAAATAATATTATTAGAGGGATTAGCCACGAACCTTTAATATAAATCGTAAAACCAATATAAAAATAAAATAATATTAATCTTAAATAATAAAATTGATAATGAAATATATCATTTACGACTCCAAAATTAGACAATTTTGACACTGATAGTATTAAAAAGAATACCAGAAACGGAAGAATTTGAAAATTTCCCTCTAAAATAATAGCACATGATTTGTGTGGATCAATTATTTTATCCATTTAATTTGTAGGTTACCTTTTTCATGTGGCATGTGTTTTTTTATGAGTAATTTCATTTCATTTAAAAGAAAAAAAAGAGAGAGAGAGAGAGAGATTTAAGCAAAATGTGAAGAATGTCACATGCAATCATGTTGTTCATTTTTATAGGAAATTAAAAGTTTTATTGTACAGATGTGTCGATTGAATTCATCTGTATCAATCGATATAGAAATTAATTTTTAAATTTAAATTTAAAATTTTATTATTTATTTTAAATTTGTTTAATTATTAATTGTTGAAAATTTAAATTTGTTTAAATTTAAAATTTAAACTTTAAATTTGTTTATTTTAAGTTGTTTAGTAATGAATTATATTTGTGAAATTTATTAAATAACATTTTATATATTTCATGAGTATTTTATATTTGAGATTTATTTAATCTTATTATTTATTACTTGTAAATTTATATACATATATTAAATATTTGTCAAAAATAACGATAAAATTTAAAATGAGACATTGAAATAAATAGATACCAATATATATTAATAATTTGATATTAATAAATAAAAAAACGATACATTCTATATTGATTACCTTGCATGCAAACACCCAATACTCATTGAGCATATGTTTGGATGCTGCGAAATGCCCCATTGGGGAACATTTACAAAGCCTCATACCATTCATAGGTGCAATGAAATCAATAATATATATTTTTTCAAATTGATTTTTTTTCTACTGAATATGTTAAGGAATTCATTAAGGTTAATTAATATATTATTTATGGTAAAAATATTATATAAATTTCGATAATTAACAATTTTATTCACAAAATTACTAATTTATAAATAACTTTAAGTGATATATATATACTCAAAATGCTCACCAAAATCGATCCAATATAATGGAAAAGAAATAGCTCTAATTTTGAGGACTGCGAACTGCCCATAAGGCCATAACTATATGGAATTAACGAAAGTAGTGGTCCAACCCGTGCACAAATATTTATATATGTGGGTCATGAATATCAAAGTATAATTTTAATTGAATGGATATCCTTTCAAAACATTTAATGCAATTTTTCATAACAAAAAAGAAGATTTTTAACAGAACAAGGAAAGGAACCCCCCAAATTGTCAATTCTTTTATGGTCCCCTCCTCAGCAATAATGATTGATTTTTATCCTCAAAGTGTAAAATCAGCAACCATAAACCCAAGATGGGAAGAGTGGGAAAACCAGTGTGACAAGTTGAAATATGTTGAATTACATAGACAAGTGAAAGATTTGGATACTTGGAGCTTTTTGATTTATGTGAAGCTCATATCGAGAAGCCATCCTTTTAAGGTCCAACACCTTGGACTCATAACAAACTTCACTCTTCTATGGCCCATGATTAGTTCATTTGCGAATAAAAATGAAATCTTACCGCCCATGGTTAGGTCATTTAGGTGATTTTCTTATCTTAAATATATGAGTAAATGATAAAAGAGGTAACTTAATTATGAAAAGTTATATAATGATCATCCAATTATTTAATTTTATCTTTTTTGGTCACCAACTGGCTTACTTAGTGATAAAAACACTCAAATATCTAAGATAGTTGAGAGCTAAAAAAAACAAAATTAAATACCTAAGTGATCATTTTGTAACTTTTTATGATTGAATAATCAAACAAAAACCTAGTTAAATGACTACAAAATGGTGACCCAACTATATACCTTCACCCATAATTGAGTTTAAAGATAATATATACTTGAAAAGTATAAAATATATGGATTTATGTGTTATATAATTTAGCTTACATTACATTTGAAATCCTAATTTCTAAACCTCATCGTCTTAATTAGGATATAAGAAAGGTAGAGAGATTGTGAATTGTACAATGCAAATTGAACAATAATATTCCAAAAGTCTTAACTAAACCCTAACTATTGATGAATGGGAAATGAACCTTTTATTCATTATTCACCTACTAAATTGAATCATTCGACTTACAAAGGCTAATGCACCAGCATCGTCACCAAGGTATGAAACACAAATTACATTATTCACATACACAATTCTATGTTGGTGATTTTGACCTTCAAAAGAGATCATCAGCAAGTAAATATGTGTGTGTATATATATATGTCATGTTACTGTCACCATGTTTGAGAGATGAGTAGGTTTTATACATATATAGAGTGACCCTAGCAAAGTTTAAGGCCGGTGACTCTCGACAGGTAAGTTCCTGAATGGATCAGATTCTGCCTACAAGGCTAGCTACCATTCAAAGAAATCCATGAGTAAGTTACAGGTCCCCAACAGCCAAAATCTAAGCGGTCCAGCCTCCACAAAACCGAAAATCTTCCTGGTCTAGTATTTTATTAGCTTAGCGTAGCCTTTTACTTTTACCAGAGCCCAAAGAGCTTTTAAAAGGGTAGAATGAACCTTTTAAAGCAGTGATTTAAAAAACCCTTTAACCAGAAGGGACCAAAACCATGTACACCAATCCACTTAATTGGTATATGAATGAGTACTGTTCAAGGACCAGGACCAGCTATGTTGATAATTTCTGAAACATATGTATAAAAATATTCTCATCTTTTTCCAACCAGCTAGCTAATTATTATTCCAAAACAAAGTTTACCTTTGATTTGAATTGGGGCCGGTTTCTATATGTACTTTGGATAAAAGATCAAATCCATTAATTGGTAGTCGGTGGAGCCATTTGCATATGCCAATTTGCCTTCAAAACGCGACTTGTATATATATAAAGAACTCACGAGTTAAAATGTACCTATTCTTACCTCCTAATTATATTTAGGGTAGAAATCTAATAATGAATAAACTTCTTTTTTATCATTCAATTATAAAAAATTACAAAATAATCACTTAATTATTTGATTGTCTTTTTTTATTGCTAATCGTTAAATGGTTGACGAAAAGATGACATTACAACTTTTAAAATTAATATAATAGCAACTTTAATCCTCATCATTTATATATTATGAGTAATTTAACGACTAATGACCGAATAATAAAAAATCAAATATATAATTGAGTGACCATTTTGTAACTTATTATATTTGGATAACACCAAAAAAACTAATAATTTAGTCACAACTAATGTAATTTGCCCTTAAATTCAAAGAAAAATTATATTAGGTAGCTTTATTCAATCTAGTCCCTCCTATGCTAAAATTTAGATAATCCTTAAAAGTTTATAATTTTATATCTGCTCCTAACACGAAATTTCTAACTTTGTTATTGAATCATTTGATAATACATCATCAAAAGTTCATAAAAATAAATCCAACGACTATTATCATCTGATTTTACTCACAAATTATGAGTCTACACAAAGCCTTGGATCATTTTTTTTCAGTTAACCATCAATTATTAATGTTTCAATGTCTTAGGTAACCTTGTTGGTAGTTTTTCATGCTCCTATGTTGAGCTTATCTTGTCGGATGCTGATGTTTCTTTTCACTATTTCTTTTACTTGATTAATATTTAAATTTAAAATTGATTTAGCTCAAATTTAAACAACTTTTTTCTCCCAACATCTTTGGATTACAACCTTACTTTAAAATTGTTCTCATCATAATTTAATTGATTAACTTAACTATATTAATCAAGATGTTATGAGAACTTGATCTGATTATAAAGTAAATTGTCTATGAGACTTTGAAGTAGTAAGTTGGAGCAAAAGGAGTACTTTTTTCTTCTTCTTTTTTTTTTCTTTTTGCATGTAATGGAGAGAGTGCCACCCATGGCTATCAAAGGAGGCAGAGAGTTGCAGAGCCCTTTGCCATTAAATGACTGCCAATTTTCTTAATTATAATGCTTTTTTTTTTCAAAGTTCATATGTAGTACGAATTATATCTGCTACAGTGTAGACAGCTTGGTTAAAGACTTTCAAAAGTTAAAAAAGAAAAAACAGCACACTTTTCAAGATACTACGTACTGTTTCTTTTATGTTTTGTTGCATTGAAGCAGGCCAAAGATTTCTTTCCTTATGATCAAATGTTTATATATATATATATATATATTTGCCAACACGTCGTTTTCTTTCATGTTTCAACAGCTTTGGATGATGATTAGAGGAAATTAAAATAGAACGGTAACAGCAAATGGGTTACTGTCTATGGGGGGATAAAAAATTGTAACTTTCCCTTGGGGGGTGTCAGGTAGGAATTATGTGTTGTAATAAAAGGTGTATCGACGGGTCTATTCTAACTCATATCTGGGGCTGTTTCATTGCCCTTGGGATTGTTTTATATCTGGATGTATCTTGTCATGTACGTGGTATGCAAAAATTTTGTAATCTCTTTGGAGTTTTCTTCTCCATGAAATCTTAACTTATCTGGCTGCAAAAAAGAAAAAAATGCAGCACATGGATACGTCCTTTTACAACGATAAAAATGTGGCGAATATGAGAAATATTAAATATATAAATACATTAAATTATATTACACTTACAATGTGGGTGAACCCTCTCACAGCAATTTTTTTTTCAGCCACACTTAAACTTGTTTCACCAACTCTTCATTTTATTATTAAATCGTGTTGAGTGTTACAAATTGTTTGTCTAATTTCTCTCTAGACATTCCATTTTATTGAATGATGTTTTCTCCGAATAACCTCCAAAACATCCCCAAAGGACAAAGGGAAATGTTTTCTCATGTTTCCTTGCATGATGTTACGAGACGAGAGACGACAATAAATTTTATTGGAAGATCCAAGTATTTACAAGAATGAATTTCAGGTCCTTCCTTCAATCTAAATGCCATATCAACAATCATTTGCGTATTTAGTGTTCAGTCCAAAATTTGCCGCAAAAACTTTTGTTGGACCCCATCCTAACACCACCTAATTTTACACGAGACCCTATTTATATTTACAGTATATGGAAAGATGATCGATTTCCATGTAAAAATGAAATCCACCATCGATTTATATAATAAAACGGTGATTTGATAGAATGGTGGCCGTTAGTACACCATGTGAGTTGTAACCTTTTTTTCCCAATGATTAAAGCGATTCTTTTTTTCAATAAAGCAATTATAATTTTACTGCCTAAATTATTATTTGACAAAATAACTTATTTCTTAGTTCTGTTTTTCATCCACAGCACCATAATAAAACTTTTATAAACAGAACTAAGTCTAGAATATTTAACATTTTTATCATTAGTCAATTAAAAAAAATTATAATTAAAAATTTATGATATGCTTTATTTTTTTAAAAAAAAATCCATTATTATAAATATAACACAAGCAAAAAAATATATATCCGAGCAATTATAGATACGAATCAATATGAAGCACACGAGAAAATAAAAAGAAATAAGCAAAGCTCATTCATGGTATACGGTTAAAGATCCACACATTACAATTATAAATGGTGAGACTTGAGCTTGAGTACTTAAGAATCCAAAGCCTTCACATTATTTAAGATGCCAAAGCTTCATTGGCATGTTATATATATAATACAATTTTTAGTGATACTCATACTCCACCTATAAATTCGAAGATAATATATTTAAACTAATGTTTCTTTAATTGTTACAATAATAACGATATTAACTGAGTTAAAACTAAATTAATAACATAATATACTTTATATTTTATGCAGTATCTATATATAAATATCATACAAACAAATAAATTTTAATAAGTTTATTGTTAACGTATATATTATATGATAAGATAACGATGCATTAAATGTAAAACCTCATCTTATTATAGTTTCATCCTTACTCTATTAAAGATGAAAATGTGTAAAAAAATTAATAACAAAGTTAATTGGTAAAGCATTGAATTATTAATTTCAACAAAAAAAATTACATTTCAATGTATTAAATATAAAAAAGTTATATTTATATTTATGCACTACAACAAATTCGTTAATTTTGAGCGTCAATACTTCGTACCTTATTTAAACCAATTGTATTTCCTTATTGGTTCTAATAAATTATGCTTAGCCAGGAGAAAGGGAAAAAAAAAAACTTCAAGCCCAATATCCTTTTTGGGTTCAAAAGAATTGCAAATTATGTGAAGATTGTCTATTTGTAATCAGATTAGCATGTGCCCCTTTTTTATCTGTGATGGACACATTTGGGAGATTATGTAAGGATTGTATTTGTTGCTGGATATTGTCTAGAAATTATGCCAACCGTTGTGTGTGTTTTGGGCATAATTAATAATGGATAAGCGCTTGAAGGATCTAATTGCCAAAACTTGTATCAGTTTGATTGTTGTTGAGATGATGTAGAGCAATTAAGTTGCATAAATAGACGCCATTACTTTTTGGCCTGCAGCTTAAGTGCATGCGTGGTTCAAACTACAAAGCAAGCCATTAAATATATATGTAAAATTTTGAAGTTGGAGCATGAAATTAATTAATACCATGTCTTTAATTTACTGCGCCTGTAGTCCAAGTACTAGCTAGTCACCAAAAGAAAGGGTTAGGCACCTAATAAACCACTATTCATAAAACCTCTTTCTATTTATTAAAAAACTTCTTGCAATAAACTTTTTTCATTGAATTGGAATCTTAAAAGTCGACCTTTTTTTTTTTTTTAACTTTTAACTTGAATTCGTATGTTTAAGAAGTTAGATTAAATTAGTCTTGGACTATAAAACAATACTAAAAAATAAAAGCACTTGTAATTATATATAAAAAAAATATTTCCAGGTTGGATTCGTATTTTAAGTACTCTTATGGTAAGGCACATTATACTCTTATGAAGAGTGCGGGTTCGAGAATTAGAAATGACATTATTAAAAAAAATAGTTACAAACCTAAAAACACTAGCATGAGAGGCGACTTAAAGAGGTATCCACAAATGACTCTTCATCTAGTACCATCCATTTGGTTACCCAATGACCAACCACTAGCATGCCTCACATACCCATAGAGAGGCCATCCGTCTTCGACTACTCGTTGGACATTCCATCAAGCCACCCGCCTTTAGCGGATCCTTCGTCAGGCCACCTGCTATTAGCAACACGCTCTCATCCTTAGGAGGAGACCACTAAGGGACTATTGAAACTTAACAATTTTGTACTACTTCAACAAAAGGAATGTCAAAGTATACCCATACAGTACTATTCTTGACAACAACCCGACATATAACTAACCTACCATCTGGCCAACAACACAAGAAAGTCACCATTCATATGGTCAATAACATGACACTATTAAGCAAGGGAACCTTCTCACTCCCTTTTTACTCCTTAAAAGTTGGCTTTCTATAATCTCTTATATTTCCATTCCTAATTCGTTCAATTCTGACTGATGAATTAATCTCCTTATCACCACCACCACCACATCTCCTTCCTGCATTTTCGTTATTGAACACAAATATCAATAAATATTAAAAAAAATTAGAACCAATATATATTACAATTAATCATTACGCGTATTTAATTAACTTCCTACAACATTAAAATAAATATAGTTAGAAAAAAAAAGGCAATGGAATAAAATCTTCGTCTCCTTGGTACGCTGAGGTTGTAGCAAATCGAGGTGAGGATCACTCATTTCTTCATAATAGCACATCGAGCCGGTTGGTAATACTTCCAAACTTTCCTTTTTCTTTTCCCTTCAAACCCTAACCCTCTTTACCTGACCAATAGCAAGAAATTGAACCGCCAATTTATCTCTAACTAAACCCGGTTTCCCATACGAAACCACCCTATATTTTTGTCCTCTTGGTCCCAGCATTTGTTGATTACCCCTTTTTTCTTAATTGGCTTTGGTTCCTCTTTATTGGTTCCTCTCTCTCTCTCTCTTTCTCTATCTCTCTCCCCTTTTAGCTTTCTGATTCCCTCTCTCCGAATAAAATTTTCTATATATAAAGGACATTTCGTTAACTGTTATGATACATAGCCCCGTCTTAAAGCAAGGAGTAGATTTACGGGAATAAAAGCTTAGGTTTTTTTTTTGGAGGAGGGTTCCAAGTGTTGCTTTCTTCTTGTTGTTTTAGCTACTTGTTGCAGGGAAACAATTGGTTCTCTTTACTTTACCTTTTCTTTTCTTTGGTTTTATCTGTTGCTTTCTTCTTGGGGGCCGCTTGTGGTGTGGTTGCTATAACCTTTGATTTAAATCCTTTTTATTTGTAACTCGAAAGACATGTCGAACTGCATCGATGTTGCGCCTGAGCAACTCTGCTATATCCCTTGCAACTTTTGCAACATCGTTCTTGCGGTATATATATCTGTCTCTCTTCTTTAATTATTTATGAATACTTTGGTTTTGGTATTTTCCTTCTCCATATATATTAAATCCTGAAAATAAAAGTGGGTCTTTGCATCTGTGATCAGTGCTCTCTCGTGTTCTTTCTTTTTTTTTTCTTTTTTTTTTACTGAAATCTATTGATTTTGTTTTTCTGGGGTTTTCTTGTTTTTTTCTTACCACTTACCAGTCATGTCTCTATCGTCAGCTTCTTTTACAGTCATGGAAAAGTCATAATGCAATGACCAGAGAAAGAAAGAGAGATCGAGAGGAAAAGGCTTAGTGCCTTAGCCTTAGCTTAGATATTAGTTACTGATCTTTCTTTTTGTAGTTTATTATTATTACGATGATGATGTTGTTTTTGGCAAATAATTTTAATAAGAGTAAAATTTTCAACGTCCAAAGTCCAAACACAGGCATTTTGTTGATAATCTGATGAGTACAATACCTCAACTCCCTTTGTTTCACTGCTGTTGTTACATACCTTTCCCTTTGCTTAAAATACAGCCACAACTTTGTTCTTTTGCTAACTCAGTTGCTTTACCTAATGGGGGAAAATGAAAACATGAAGATCCTTAGTACCTTTGATCATTTCCCAGAAAACACCCTGCTTAAACACATTAAGAAACCCACCCATGCACCCATTATTATAGAATTGCCATCTTGTATATCTATCCATTGTCTTACCTGATCATCTTCTTCTATGTTTACTGCCTCTTTTCTTCTTTATAGTTTACTAATTATGGGATTATAATGCGCAGGTGAGTGTCCCATGCAGCAGCCTGTTTGATATTGTGACCGTCCGATGCGGGCACTGCACCAATCTATGGTCCGTGAACATGGCAGCTGCATTTCAGTCACTTTCATGGCAAGATATTCAGGTCCGAACTCTTTGAGAACTTAAAATTATTGAATAAAAAAAAATATAATGTCCATTTCAGGATCTTAAACCCTCTGAAAACTAGGGCTTCAAAAGAGAAATGCTAAAAGTTTTTTTTTCCTAAAACTTTCCTATGAAAAATAGTTGCCGACAGTCACTGAAACCCTAGTAGCCGCATGATCAAAACCTATTTTATTTGCTTTTATATAGGACTGAATTTTGCGGCTTTGAGAAAGAGGTGCCTGTAAACATAAACTATGTATATTTTTTATGCTAACCCATCACAAAAGCTTTTATCACTTTCTTGTGCCGTTATTTTATTTTTTCCTTTGTTTTCTGCTTTGGGGTAGTTTGATTTGATTGACATGTAAGTTAGGGTTCTTAGGTTTTAATGATATCTTTTAATGAACTTCGTCTTCAACAAAAGCTTTGTACATAGATTCTTTTCTAGGAACGTAAATCAAAATATTTAAATTCTTATAAATTTACCAAAAATCTAAATGTTTATATATACTATTACAGGCACCGAATCATGCAATGCAGGATTATAGGATGAAAGAATCGGGATCCTCATCCAAATGCAACAAGTTCCCAATGCGACCACCTGCCAACAATGTCGTCACTGAGGAAAGGGTCGTCAATCGACGTAAGTTAATCACATCTCTTTACATATAATACCACCTTTTCTTTTCTTTTCTTTTCTTTTCTTCTTCTTCTTCTTTTTTTTCTTTTTACATCATTAAAAAATAGATATATGTTTGGTTTTCTTTTTTCAGCTCCAGGGAAGAGGCAGCGAGTACCTTCTGCATACAATCAGTTCATAAAGTGCGAAAAATCCCATTGGTTTTGCTTAACATTGCACAAAACATTAATTTTGTATTATATACAATTGCTGCATGCTTTTACTACATGTACTCTAATTATGAAATGATGTAGAGAGGAGATCCAGAGGATCAAGGCCAACAATCCTGATATAAGTCACAGGGAAGCATTCAGCACTGCTGCTAAGAATGTATGTTCACTTTAAAGCTGCAAAAATCCATATATAAGAACATTAACATATACATTATAATTGTTAAGGTTTCATATAAAATATTTATGGTTATTCACCATTTCTTTTTTATTTTGTATTCCTATATATATTACAGTGGGCACACTTCCCTCATATCCATTTTGGGCTGATGCTGGAAGCCAACAATCAAACTAAGCTGCATGATGTAAGTAATTATATATATATAGTTGAAACAGCTGCTATGGCATGAATATTGGAATAACACAAAGTTTAGCATATAATAATAACCATAAATTTTGAGTTGCTTTTACCAAGTAATATTTGAGATTAGCAATAGTGAGAAGTATGATTAATTGAAGTTTATGATATTTGAACAGGCCTCTGAGAAGCATATCATGTCAAGGACTGCATTGTTCAACAAGTGATTAGTGTGTTTAAGATTGAAGAAGTGATTAACCTTTCCCCAGTGAAGGGTAGCTATGGTTTGAAATTTGAAGTGAAGAATATATATATATAGTGTTGTTGATGCAATGTGTAATTTTATTTTGATTTTCAAGAACATGGATTTATATCCTAATTAGTTTTATGTTATCATGTTATCCACTTTGCTTGGTTTGTGTTATCATAATATTATCCAGTACTTTTCAAGTGAACGTAATTATATATGTATGTATGTATGTATAAAAATAAATTCCAGTGTTCAGCTTGTGGGAATTAATATATCTCATCTTTGTGAAAATCAGAATATTTAGTAATTAGGGTACTTGTTTAATAAATATTTGACGCAAGATGCCACCTCAAAAAACAAAGTTATATGTATTTAATATTTAGATAAATTAATAAATTGCTATCATCTAATTCATTGAATTTATATGAATTTGACCATTTCTTTCTCTTTTTTCATAAATACAACTCCTAAACAGGATTTTTCTTAATTTTGCTGGCTGAGAAAAATAAAATCATGCATACCAATATATGATTATTTTACCGTAAGGATTGATCTCAAATTTAATGTGGTTTGAAGATATCCTAAGTTTACACACACACACAAAATTGTCCTATAATCTTATTTACATACTGTAGGCTATAGATTAGGAGAAATCAATTAAAATTTAAACAGTATATTTCTAAGAAATATTACATCCTACCATAGTTTTGTAGGGTTTAAGTAAAAAAATCGAAATTTGATTTAAAATGAATCGAATATATATATTTTCTTATGATGTAAATATGATTATTTTAACAAAAATAGTTTAAAAAATTCAAAAAATCTGATAAAATCAAACTAAAATTAACTCTACATTTGAATGAGACATATGTTTAAGATTTGATGTGGTGGTGGTGTTTATCTCTCTAATTATTAACTTTTAAGGGTTTATTTAAGTAGGTTTATTTGATAAAAATTATTTGGCATATTAATATCGGAGATATGCAAAGTTGAGAAAGAATCACATCTATTAAATTGATCATTTTAAAAGATAAAAAATAAATAGATGAGATTTTTTAATTCTATTTTTGGACTCCACCGTTAACTTAACTTTGAGAATTTCATCACTAGATGCAAAAATGAGTCACTTTTCTTTTTGGTAAAATAGGTATGATTGGTCCATTAATATGACAATTTTTTTTGTGGCAGTTCCAAAGTTGTAAAATGAGTATTCATCTAAATACATTGATATATACCATTGTAAAGTATCGTTTTAAAGAAATCTTAAGCTCCACGAAAGGTTGTTAAAATATGTTGCATGCAGTATCATTGGTAAAGCAGTTGCTGCTTAATCCCTTGAAGTCAAGCTGTGTCACATAGAAACATGTTTACCTCTTGTTCCTAATTATAGCTTATATATATATATCCCATTAAAACTCTTATCTTATAAGCTAAATTTTTCATTTTGAAGCTTAGCTTCTTTTTTTTTTTTTTCCTTTTTTTGGCCATCTTATGAAAACCAGACCCCATATTTTGCTTTTGAATTATTGAAAGAGTGAAGGGGGAAAAGGTTTGTTATAATATTAGTGTTGAAAAGCAAATATCTAAGAAAAGTCATTGTCTGTCTAAGCATGGAGATACAACTCACAAAGTCATAAACCTCTGTGAAAAGTAGTATTTGGACCACCATTTTGCTCCTTCACCAATTCCATTTTAACATGCAGAGAATCTCCCATAAAAAAGCACTAAAGTTATAAAATATATATGTATCATGTATGTATGGCTTTGATTTTTGCATTCAACTGTTTGACTGAAATGTGTTTATACTCTGTGTAATTATTCTCAAACTGCTTTTTATTTTTATTTTTTATGAATCATTAAAAATTTCCTTTTTCTCGTGAACGATATCATTGGATTTCATGTAATGGGGAGACGCATTATGTATATATATATATCCAGAGAGACAACAATTAGGGCATCTTTGAAAACAACTGGGTGTTATGTGAAGTGGAAATGTGGTCACCCCCCCCCCCCTCATTTCCCACTCTGCTCTATTCTCAAGAAGATAGCAAATTACAACTTTGAATCAATAACCTACATATTAAAACACCCACACTTTTTCTCTTTGGGTTGCATTAGAAACCTTAACTAATCCAAATTTGTTTGATTAGTGGGATGAAAAGAGAAATGACATAGTAAACCACAAAAACCAATCAACTTTTAGGCTTATGAATCTTTTCATTTATATCCTATATAACTTTATATGTGATATTTGCAAAGCTAACTTGAAAAACCTATTCACCTAATGAATGTATTTTAACATGTTAAGTGAACTGAGAAGAGAAGTGGATTTACATGCTAATCAAAGACACCAAACTATATATTTAGTAAAAAATAGAATAGAACAGAACAAAAATGGAGAAAATTAGTTTGAAAGAGAAGAAAAAGTGAGAATAGAATAGAGTAGTAAAAATTATGAAATTCAAACAGGTGCATGTAATGTAATATTATTATATTGGATGCCCTCGGGATCTAAAATTGGATTGTAGTAAGATTTCAAACTGGGAAATGGATTTTATTTTATTTTATTTTTTCTCTATAGGAGGAAGAAGAAGATAACAGAACTAGTACATATATATAATTATGACACATTTTTTAAGTTAGTGAAAAAAAAATTATATAATTAAATTTATAATATCATAAATTCTAATTTTTATGAACATCATCGTAAGAAAAATATTTTAATAATTTTATAATTAAATTGAAATCCAACTCTAATATAAGAGTGGGAGAAAAAAAGCGAGAAGAAAAGGGCAAGTGTAGCAGATCTGACATAATAAGAATCTGAAATGTCAAATTCAATGTCTTGGTTTCATTGTCATTTCACCTCCCATTTCTCAAAGCCTGACTTCACTGACTAGCTTCTGTCTTTCCCCCCGCACCCATTGGACACTTTGTTTTTGGTGCTCCAAATCCAGCTGATGGCTGCTCTCTTCCAGTTTACACATCTCCTTTCTAGACCCCACCCCCGACAACAAGCACATATTCTTTCTTGTTTGAATTAGGACCAAAATGTGATTCCTCCTGTCCAATGGCATCCATCCCCTATTCTTTTCGACGTATATAAATTCTATAATTTGTGAACACCGATCCAGCCGCGTCCACCCTCATCTTCCCCTCCCTTTGTTTCTTTCTCATATAAAAACATCAACCAGGATGATCCCAAAAGGCCCGCAAAAAAGGAACAAAGCATCATCTATCCTATAAAGATATATTCTCACAAAGAACCAATTTCTGGGCCTTTTAACATGATTCTGTTTCTTTCATATTCCCCTCAAATGGAGAATCACACACCTCATAGTTTGAACACTGCCTTAACCTCAACGAAGAAATCAACCATGAAACAAGTGAGGGTTAAGTGCTATAAATCAAGTCTTAAGGTTTCAGCTTTAGATAATTTGCACTCCCAACTCGCACTAAAAATCTTTTAAGGGGAAAAAGAATTATATCATTCCTCTGTCAGTAGCATATGGTTTTTTTCCTTATTGAACTGAAAGATATTCTTGATGGCCTATCAGATCCAAAGTTGAAAATAATATCTGAAGCATCGACATGGGTAGGGACATTGCTTGTCAAAGGAAAAGAAAAAACAAGGGCCGCGGAAGATCTGTTTGAGCCGCCAAAGCTATATGAAGGCCCTGTATGTTCCTCTTTGGGTCAATGCAGACTGCTACCTGATAGTGATGGCATGATGGATGGTGTTCAAGGCTCAGAAGACACACCAGAAAATGCAGAAACAGGGAAAGTAAAACCAGTGCTGTTATCCAAAGTAGATATCCACCGTTGCTCAGGCTTGCTGACAGAAATAGAAGCCAAAACCGGTTTATTTTTAACGGAGTTACAAGGCTTTTCTGAAGCACCAGCCTTTTGAGTGATCCTGTTCAATAAATTGATGTACACTTATGAATTCTTAATGGGCAGATAAATAAATGGCATATATAACAAATGAGTTCTTTGATAGACCTAGGACAGTTAACAAATGAGACATAAAATGATTAACTCTGCTCCTGCGTAGTATCATACTCTACCAGATTCGTGATCCCCACAAATTTCAAAATTGCATTATAAAAGGGAAGTAAACTAATGGTATATCTTGTTACCAATGTACTTGGCATGAAAGAAGAAAAATAGAGACAAAAATAAAACGTCTCTTTCACTTTCCAAGTTGGGATATTGGGACAACAAAACGATTAAAATGATGTTGATATATTCACCGTAGTGCACTTGTTATAATTCCTATAAAGTATGTCAGAAAAATTAGGGTAAAATAGACTAAATTTTCTAAAAGATATTGACAGCTAATTTAAATGCTTCTAGTTTTAACTTTAAATTACTAGGAAAGTACTAAGCTAAATGTCATAGAACAATAATAGAAGGATGAATGAAATACCTTCTGTGCAGTCTTGATTAGAGAATTTTGAAATTTTCCAAAATCTAGTGACGACCCGGCATTATTGCCAAACATTGTAATAGTGCTATGAGCTTCAAACAATGAAGCAGAAGTTCTGTTCACATTCTTAGCTTCAATGGTATTCAATGGGGAAGGCACAGAAAATTATTTCCCTCTATCTTCATTCCATCTGTTGTTGATTTGATTCTTGCTTTTAGAAGAATCAAGTCCTAAACATGGCAAATAGCTAGCATTAGCATCTGAAGATTCAGATATTTTACTTGAAGTGGCTATCTTTAACACCTCAGACTTCTCCTTAGGAGTGACTAGATTTCGCTCTAGGTGCTCTAATATTGACCTTTCCATATGACTGGAATGTAGATGTACAGGTGGGATATTGATCTTGGAGCTTCTGTTAGCATCTAATGACTGAAAAATTGGAAGAGATACTGGTCCCTCCTTGTTCCAAGTTGTTCTTGATAGAAGGAAATACGCCCTTGGAAACATTGGAATTTCCCATTGGAAAAGGACTGTTTAACAATGAATGAGAATAAATAGGTCCTCTAGGTTGGGTTTCTGCAGGCCATTATGTCGAATCCTGCAAATAGATCGCACAGTTCCATGGCCATCATCTGCAAGGTTGCTCCTCAACTTCAAAAATGTGTTCAAACAAGTATAGGACTCAAGTTAAATAGATGTAACAATAATAGTTCAAGTCATGAAAAGGCAAGTTTCAAATAGGCAATAGCTACCTACAACATGATGAATGTTCCCTTATTCAGCTTTTGAGCATGTCCAGCTTTAGGGGCAAAAATACATAAATTAGACTCTGTTCAACCTAGAAGCACATTGTTTCCCCAAGGCTTTGCTTGGTAGGAAGGATAAAAAGGGGTGGGAACAAAAATTTCTTAGTCTAATGGTTAGTTTCCATAACCACTTTCCTACTTTAGAGCTTAACAATTGGATTAAACACGTTTCGTTCTTCCCCTTCGTATCTTTCCTATTTCCTACCAAGCAATGCCTAAATGGTCATTGAAAAAAAATTTAGATGATAGTTATGGCACAACAATTACAAAAATGACATAACACAGACTCCATCAGAAAACATAGAACATGCTTGTCCACGCACTGGAAGTAACCAAGAATCCATATAGAGGACCTAGTTATTAACATTCTATGCGAGGGTCAAGGTTCAATTTCCCTTTTCATTAATCCCAATGTAACCATTTCTTTTTCCTTTTCAAGAAAGAGGAAGCTGATTCCCTATATTTATAGCACTACAATGGAAGTATAATGAGTAGTAGTACTATGGCTGATAAACATGAAAATTTACCTGTCCATATATAGGAGTTTGCAATTGCTGCAAAGGAGAGAATGAACCATTCAGGAAACCATTACCCTTGTCTTGTACATGATCCAACTGATTACATACAAGGAAGAGAAAAGAAAAAATATTTCTCACGCAGTCAATTAGATGTAATCATGGAAGAATAGGTGCAAAATTTTAAAGTTCCACATTTGAATAAATAGTTCTGAAGTAAGGGGTTCTTGGAATATTATGAAGCCCAAATCCGCCTCTTTGATTATGTGGAGTTATCTACGCTGATCCTGTACCATGGAACCCGGCCAACATGTGGATGACTTGGGTGAAGGCAATGGAACAATGATTCTGATTCAATAATTGTCACTGAGCACTGTTGGTCTTTCATCTTTTGATATAGCACTCTTAGAACCTAAGTTTACTTCTGGTGTCCTATTTGTCACGTATGCTTTTACAAGTTCAATAGGTGAGCATCCAGTTTCATTTGGGAGCTGCAGTGTTTCATAGAATAAATTTTAAATAAATAGGGAAAAAATACGAAAGACACAAGCACATCAAGTTTCAATGTACCTAACAATTGACATATGTTTGGCGTGCCCAACGATGCAACTCTCTGCGTGGACTAACATATTACAGAGATCGATAGACAGATAAAGACTGAGAGATGAGATACTTAACTGATACAATAGAAAAGAAACGAAATTGGGGGAAATGCCCTCAGAGTGGATAAACTAGTATGCATCAGAAAATTTCCCTTTTATGTTGGCAGCTCCACAAGCGCTCAATCTCATCCTAACCAGCCTTCCTTTTCCCAATTGGCCAATAGCTTAAGTAACTTTATTAGATTATTTATCTATGACAAGTCTATTCAAAATTATTAAACTGACAAGTATATCATAACTACTAGATAAAGAGTTCACTCCATTTGAGCCTTTCACTTCTTAAGTTACAATTATTAGATATCCATCATATAAGCACCTATGCGCATCCAACCTCCCAAAGGAAAAAATTATGAGAAATTTGCAGCTCCTTAATATCTATGATCAAATAATTAAATCGACATGCATATCATAACTACTTGTGATTAAAGTGTATGTTATTTGTACCTATCACTTCTTGAGTTATAATTATTTCCATCAAATAAGTACCTAAGAATCTAAATGAACAAACTTATAAGAATCTCACGGCTCCTATTCTCTCTTTTCAGTTTCTGTTTTAAGGAATTCTACCTTAAAGGGTGAAGTATTCCGGCTTTGGTGAGAATGCAAGATCTTTTGTCTCCTTTCTTTTATGGCATTGGTTCACATCACTACCAACCTAACTAGCTCTATTAAAACCATAAAATTGACACCTATCAATTCAAACCCTAGCTGAACCCACACCAAAGCAACCTTCAAGTTTCAAGTGAAACCACCAATGAGATTACTGCTCATAACCCAAATCGGTAAGGATGTTTATTTCAATTTTTTTTAATTTTGCCCAAATTGAATCTTGTTCTTTCTAAACCATCCAGAACACTAAAATATACTCTCTCATCCAATTACACCCTAAAATTACAAGGTCTTAACCACCAAACAAATAGATTGCTGTATGTTGATGCAAACCAAATGCAAGGGTTCTACAAGCTATGTTACTCTAACTGGGGTGAGTGTAACAGATTCAATTTTCTTCTGAAGTTTTTTCTGTACATTTAGACTTTAGACAACAGGACCCCATACCATGTCCATATGATGTGTTGCCAACAGAAATTTCAAGGAAAATAAAGAGTTGGGGCAACATACTCTTAAGTTGTATTTTTGCACAACGATTATACATGTACAGCTACTAACATAAGGCACAGCATCAACCTCATTATTTCACGCAGATACCAGTGTTCCAAAATACAAGTTCATTATAATGATTTTCACTCACAGTTGGTTTAGGAAGGGGGGTTGCCACATCCCATACAGCTTTATTTGAATCATCCTGTTTTCCTTCCGTTGGCCTCCTCAGGTTCTGAGGACCTATAGTATCTTTGGCACCTCTAGCGGACAGGATTATATCCTTACATTCTTGATGAACTTTAGGAACATCAGCAGACCTTGAATTCATAATCTCAATCATATGATTAATTTCACCCCTGGATACAGTTTATAGATGTTAAAAGCCATATTAGATAATAATCAGCTCTTCACGCCAAGTAAATGGTCTCCTTGAAATATAGAAACAAACAGGGATATATGAATAATTGTGCAGAGAGGGATGAAAGAACAAATCATTAATTAATAAAATAGAAAATCAAGCTCATTTATAATAGCTGGGATATGAACAACAGGGAGAGAATGTATAATCTCACCGGATAACAACAAGAACTCACCTTGAAAATGTTTTCTCCTCCATTAGCTTCTCAATTTCCAAATATTTGTCATCCTTAATCTCACTGTCAACACCTTTTCGTTTTTCAACAAAGTCCAAACCAGCCTTTGATCCATCACTTGTTCCGCTAGTATTAGCTATTTTAGAAACTCCAAACTAGAAAAAAGAGTGCAAATATAATCATTCATGCTAACTCGTTAAGAAAAGCTAAATTAACCCCCTCCCCCCTTTTTTTTCACTTGAATAGGGTAAGTACAATGTGATTTAACAGAGTTTAATGCGATTAACACAAATATATGGATTTGGTGAACAAAATCCTTACAGTTGAAGAAGAAATTTGATCTTTGCCACTAGGATGTTCCTCTATATCTTCACCCAAGTTCACTGTTTCCAACAGAAAAAGTAACAAAATTCATCATGTAATCACATTAAAACATTTAATGAACTACTGATCACAAAACATAACCCCCAAATATTCTCCCACGCTTGACACTGACAATGTTACTTTTGATCACTAAAAAATCCTACTAATCACGAAGAAGAGAAAATTTTTAACGAAGAGACGCGTTCTTTTATATGAAGAGAAAAAAATAAATACTAACCATGAGTTTTGGGGTTCTGGCGGCTGGAGGGTATCGTTCGTGAGGTGTTTAGAGAAGAGAGAGGGGAAGATTCTAGAGGCGCCGCCGGCTACGAGACGGCAAGCCGGATCGACAAGTTTGGAGAGAAAGCGGCCGCGTAGAAATTGATTCTGCTGAGGGCGGGCATAAGGTGTAGCCGGAGGTCGATGCGGCGGTTGTCTCCTTGGCTTGCCACCGACGCCGCGCTCTATTGTCTGGGGAACTTGCATTGAGGAGGACGGCGCCGTTTCTGTAGTTCTCTCCATTTGAGTGTCTTTGTCTCAGCACACGCAATCACGCATCACACTCACCGTGCGAAGTGCTAAAGCACCCTTTTTACACTTTTTTTCTTCGTTTTCCTTTTTAGATACATTTGGTTTTAAGTTTTAACCCTCTTTCATCTTTTTTTTTTCCTAATTTTGGGGACCGTTTTATTTATACCCATGGGCACTTCCCAGTTCCCACGTGGTCAGATGAAGAAAATTTATGTATTATACAATAATTTTTTTTATGAACAGAAGTTATATATATATAAGGATTAAAACCTATATTAAGCAAGCTCCCGACAACCATTAGCTCAATACGATGATGTTTCTGAACTTTGTTGTCCTAGAGTTTTGGATCCAACTGTATAAAATACATACTACCATTTTCATTTCCATCAATGTGTAAATGTGTTTTATATTATATAATTAATATACTACAGCAATAAAAATATCAAATATTAATAATTTAAAATATTGAAATAGGAGTAATTAGCATTTGATAGAGTGCAATTAGAGGTGTGCATGGGCCGGGTCGGGTTCAACTAAAAATTTAGGCCCGTATGCTAGGTCCAGGCTCAACCGATCGAAAAAGGGGCTTAAAATTTTACCCAAGCTCGATCCGGATAAAAATGCTAAAACTTGAGCCCGACCCAGTCTACCCATATTAATTTTTATATTATTTTTATATAATTTTAAAATATATATAATACATCAAAAATATTAAAAATATCAAAATAAATATTTTCCAACAAATTAAAACAATTTTAAAAATATGTATATTTAAATAACACTAAGATAGATGCAACTTAACAAGTAAATGTCTCTAAAATAATAACAAAATTAACAAATATCTTTAAAATAATAACAAAATTAACAATAAAATAATTTTTATACAATATACAAACAATAACAACATAATAGTAACAACATAATTGTAGAATGGTAGCAAAATAAAGAGAAAACAAGAAGAAAATAATAGTAAAAAAAGTAATTTTTTTTATCTTTTAGTGAATTTGGGCCAGACTAGGCCAAAATATCTTACCCGAGACTCGGCCCATTTTTTAAACCGGCTCTATTTTTTGTCCAAGCCCATTTTTCGAGCTTATAAATTTGTCTAAACCTTCTCACATTTCGGACGGACCCTCAAGTCGGGCCTAGTGACCCAACCCATGAGCAATCAATTGAAATGACTTAAATGGTAAACAAAATCTGTAAAAAAAAAACTAATCATCAATCCATCCTCTTAATCTAGAACTAATTGAGGTTTCATCCAAAATTAGCAATCAATTAATTCTAATTCAAAGAAACATTTGATTGTTAAAACCTCAGTTAAAAATGATATATATTTTTATATATTTTTTAAATGTTAATATAAATAAAGATATTTTATTTTCATTTTTAAACTCAAAAGTTTTAGCATTTGAATGAAAAATACCTTAATTACAAATACCAAGTGTTTTTCATTAGAAGAACGCACGTAACGCTAGTGACATCATTTTAAGTTTAGTCATCCTATATACAAAATAATCATCCCTATAACAATCATTAATTAATAAAGATAAGTTTGTCAATTTTTTTTATAGAATATACCATACAAAATGATCCTATCTATCTTTGATCTAGAAGAAATTTGGCTGTAAATTTCATCGGGACCGGTATAACGTGTTTGCTGATCACAGTGTTCACGTGGCGGATTTCACGTGAAATGCTCTGACTGCAAATTTAGACTTTTTGTCATTGCTTGCTTCCATATCCATGGTTCAAGGGTGAAGCACCACGTCTGATTCTTACCTCTTCATACATGCATGCTGGATTCTACAAATTGTTAGCTACATTAAATAACACTGTTGATATCCCTGTTAGTATCCAACAAACCTTCCCAGTTTCAGAAACAGAATTATGTTGGTCGTCTTCCTGGGAATTCCTGTACATTCCTTCTCTTTGCAAAACCTGGAATAATGATGAAATCTGATAACACTTTTATGTGACAAGGGTTTTAAAATGTTCCAAAAAAAAAAAACAGTAGCTTTTGTAGCATTCGTGATAAGATCAACAATAAGGAACCAATCTCTTCGGAAACCGTCGTGGTTATTGTAATCGTCAACTTTAGCAGCGTCATCCAGTAGAATTGACAAAATGGCTAACAAATTTAGACATATAATTAAAATACAACGGAAACACCAACGCAAAACATAAATGTAAAAAAAAAAAAAAAAACTACGAAATTTTATTCATAACATATGCAAAACATCAATAGAGAGATTGCGTCATTGGTCATATCTTATTTTACCTTTTTACATGATACGGCTCCAACGATGAGAAATGTAGAAAAGCTCTCTCCATAACTACAAATCTCATCCTTTATACACGTACATACATATATATATATAAACAAAACAAGAAGGGTATATTAACAAAAGTCAGAAACTGCTAAATACAAAGGAGCAGCCGCCAAAGGAGAAGGCGATGGAGGAGCTCCATGGAAAAAGCTCTGATCTAATCTCTCACTAGTATTTTCCCTTACTTCTTCTTCTTCTTCTTCTTCAGCATCCCAAAGAAATCGTGCATATGATGCTAGCACAAAACTGCAGTTACATCAAAAGGAATATATGGTTAAATGTTGTTAATGATTAAAAAAACCCATTGTAGTTTTGGAGGTATTTACCAGTCGTCAGGGGCGGATTTAATAGCTTGATCGAAGTAAGCTGCAGCTCTCCGATCATCTTTGTGAGTTTGCCATATTAACTCGGCGTACATAGACAAAACATTCCCATCATTCGGATTTATCAATATTGCCCTCCCACAATATTCCTCGGCTTTCACGAAGTCCCCTCGTACCTGTACGGATTTCTAACGTTAGATTCAAACTCTAAATTCAAAACCTCTTTTTTTCTTTTTGTGATGAAAGACTTGAATCGATATATAAGCAATTTTACCTCCTTTAAAAATTTAGCGTAATTGCTGAGGAGAAGTGTATTTCCAGGATTAGCCTCGATCATTTTCTGATAATACAAATCAGTACTATCATTTCCGTTTTTCGAATCCCAAAAGCCCCATTCGTTATCCTCACAGTCCGAACCACCACCTCCTCTTCCTCCGCCAAAGTTTTTTCCCCCACCACCGCCTATCCCACACTCTTCCACCTCTTCCTCCTCGACACAGATCCCATTCAAGAGCACGTTATTATTCTTAGCGGTTTTCATCTGGGGGACGACCAGATCCCTCAAATCCGTATCCGACACCGTCCTCATCATCCTCCAACTCGAATCGTCGATCGACCCTGCAGAAATGGAGCACGAACATGAAACGGTTCGGGTCAGGGAACTCTGGTGCCATAACTCCGGCGCAGGAGAGAAATTCTTCGAGTGTGAGACCCATGAGTCACGTATCGGTATTGACGAACTCCTTAAAAGCATTTTTGTACTAAAATGAAATGTTGACAAAAAAAGAGAGGATATTTTTTATTATTAAGCCAACGACAAGTATTTTTTTTCGGCCCTCGCTTCTCCGCTGCAATTGCAGTGTTAACAACAGAAGTTGAGAGGGAAGAAGGGAGGCGGTGGAGGGCTTTTTATATAGAGACCAAGGTGAAGTAGGGAATCGATCTGGTCCGTTGATCTTAGTCATTGGATCTGACACATTGATGTGAACGTGCGTTTTTGTTGGGTTGTGTTATTAATATTTTGTATTTTATATTTTTTTATATTTTTATATTTTTTATATTATTAATATTTTAATAATTCGATAATTATATTTTATATTCTATTAATATATATTATGTAGGTTAAATTTAACGCAAATTATATATTTTATGTAAAAAAATTCAATCATCTAATGAGTATTAATACATATAATATTTTAGATAGATAGGTTAGAGATATTAAATTAATTTGAAATTTTTACACATGACAAGTACAATTATGTTAATAAATTTAATAGTTGAATCATTAAAATATTAATGGTATAAAAAGATACAGAAATATCTAAAATTGTTGTAGTTTTATTGTCTTTATAATTAAGTTTTAAATATGATTTTTTTATCATTTTTAGTCAGGATTTATTTACAAATCAACAATGGTGTATAATTACATTAATTAGACATTTAAATATATAAATTTTAAACCCGTAATTATATTTATTTTATTGGTGATCTTTTAACACATCAAACGACACATTAATTTGATAATGATAGTTGTATTTGTTTTGTTGACAATATATGAATTCGTATATTAATATTATAATAACTTTTTTTTAAATGTTTTTATTAATTAACACCGATATTAAACATCATTTGATAATCACAATGTATAAAGGACTCAAAATTGTGACTAATACAATATATTATTTTCGATTAATTATTACTAATTTTATATTTCTTAATCAGTCAATAAAAAATAATTACATAATATTTTAAAAAATATATAATTATATATATTATCAAATAAGATACAAAAGTAAAAATGAAAAGTTTGAATTTTAAAATAATTATTTTTAAATTATATTTAAAGTGGATCTCATTTTTAAATTAAATTTAAATATGATTTTATTTCTATTAATAATAATAACAATAACAAACAACTTTAAACAAGTAATTTTCGCTTTTAATTTTAATTTCTAATTTCATGCTTTTATGAAATTACTTAATTATTTTAAAAAAAACTTTAAAATGGTTTAACATGCATATTTTAAAATAAATAGTTTTATTTTTCAAATTTTATAAAAGTTTACATAAATGCTTAAAAATAGGTAAAAGATGTTAAAACACAATAGGTTTTGTTAATTAAACATGTAGACGATTTAAGGGTAAACTATAAAATAGTCACTTTTGTTTGTCTCGAGTTATATTTTAGTTACTTACGTTTGAAATGTTACGTTTTAATCACTTATATTATTGCATTGTAACATTTTAGTCACTAAGCTATTAATTGTCGTTAACAGTATAACGATAAACTAACGTGGCACGTTAAATCATCATTTCAAACAAAAATTTTAGATTAATTTATACAATCGATCCCCATATTTTTTTTGTTTTGAGCAATTTATATTTTTGTTTTTTTTAACTTACATTTTTTTTATTCTCTTCTGCATCTCCCTCTATTTTCCTCCATTTTCTATTTTATTTTAAAGTGTTTTTTCTATATTTTTCATTTGTTAAAACTAATCCCTATACTTTTATTTTTTAAACAATTTATTTTTTTCAAGCGAGGAGAGCTTGTGAACTAGTTTTAACAAATGAAAAATATAGAAAAATTACATTAAAAGAAATGAAGAAGGGAGGAAAACAGAGGGAGAAGAATAATAGAATGGAAAAATAAAGAAAAGAAAAAAGGAAAGTTAAAAAAATATAAAAGAAAAAAATGCTCAGAATGAAAAAATATAGGAAACAATTGTAGAATTTAACCTAAAAATTTCATTTGAAATGATTATTTAACGTGCTATGTCAGCTTACCGTTACATCGTTAACGACAATTAATGGCTTAGTGGCTAAAATGTTACAACATGATAACGTAAGTGACTAAAACGAAATATTTCAAACATAAGTGACTAAAATGTAACCTGAGACAAATAACTTAATTAAATTAAAATTTAATTTAAAACTTGAATTTTAGAATTTTTTAAGAATTTTTTTTCGTTTAGAATTTTTAAAATTATTAAATATATATATTTTTTAAAAATAGTTTATATTATTTTAAGAGTTTAAATTATCATAGTATAACATTAAAAAGTCGTTTTTATGACATCTACTATAGTACAGTATTATTTTTTAACCAATGTCGTACACTCTCTAATGCTAGATCCGTTATTTTTAATAATACTTTAACTCTAATATTCTTTTTCTTTCATCAATTAAATAGAAGCAATTAATAATAATGATAAAAATAATATTAGGGTTTATACTTATGAATAGGATTTAGACTTTAGAAATTAGAATTTTGAGGATATGATTTTAAGTATTAAGCTATGATAATTAATTTGGTGTTCATGGATCTATTATTTTATTAATTATGTTTTAAACAAAGTGATTTTTTAAGTAACATTTTAATTCAAAAATTAAGTCGAAATAAAAATTTAATAGAATTTTTTATCTTGAAAAAAATAAAATTTAAATTAAAATATTAAAATTTAAGATGAAATTGCGGATGTATTAAACCATTAAAAATTGATAATATATTTGTTTCATGCAATCCTTTTTCTTATTAATAGATACTTGAAAGATAATTTTTTAAAATCATCTTAATTTAAATAAATTCATAATTTAAATGTATATCTTTAACCATTATTTTTTTAAAGAATTTAATGCGAGGATGACAATTATATATATTTATCTAAGAAAAGTAGAAAACAACAAAAATAAATTGTAATTTAGAAGGAAAAAAAAACTCATACCAAACAGTCCCTAGAATTGGCACAATCAAATAAGTGAACTTTTTTCCATAGTCTCGCTCGAAGGGGACAAGTACACTTTTAACATAATTCAAGAGCAGTAGACCCCACCGGAAATGTCACGTGACCTTAAACCCTTCAACACCGTCGCGGTGTATACCTGAAGTGATTCAACGGTTCTGATTCATCCGCTACACGTGATACAATAAATACCAGAGGCGTTTGGTTCCCCTAGGAAAAGGGTTTTCCCACGGTATACACCCACGAAAAATAAAAAAGCCCTGGGTTTGAAGTTGAAGTACGAAAGAGCCAGTGGTGCACATAAGTGGCTGGTCTTGACCCATGTGGGACCGATGGTGCAAATTGAAAGCAAGCCATATTGAAGTGGTGGAGCCCAATGAGGTTGGGCTCAACGGTGTGGAGTTTCAGAAGGCGTCAAGTCAAGAAGGTCACCTTTGGGGTGTGCTATTCATTTTGTTTTAAGTGGACGGATGCAGCTCCCTTTTATTAGATTTATGGGTCCCGCCTAAAGTAATTTCGTCTTTACACTTTAGCCTACCCACTTGCAATAAGGCTAATTTTGTCTTTTGTGGTCTCTAATTATTTCTTCATTCAAAGCAATAACAATACGTTCTTAAATTATTATATTCATTTCAAATTAGTGTCTAGATTTTAAAATATTTCAAATTAACGTCTCAAATTATTATAGATCAATTAATTTTTTTATTAAAACTATTAATTAAAATAAATAATATGTTAAAATTTATGTGATATAATTTAAATTATTTTTTAAATAAAACATTAAAGTGTATAAAAAATTAAAAATAAAAATTAACTATTATTATATAATCTTAAAAGGACAAAAAGGAGATGATCAGAATATTATGGACATTGTTTTTATATATACTAACATAGATTACTCCTTTTTAAACTTTTTTGTGACTAATATAATGGCGTATTAGAATGAAATCAAAACAAAGTAAAATCAATTTCTAATTTGAAAATTTTTTGAACAAGATTCGCATATAATAGACTTAAATTTAAAATAAGATTTGAAAAAAAAATGTCAATGTTGAGAGGGATTAATTCATTTGAAATAAGTTTTTAAAGTGTTGTTTTCGAGGATATCAATCAAATCCCTTAACAATCGACAATATTGCCCCCAAAAGAGAGTTTTGTCCCTCCTTTGCGGCGAGTCATGTATGGTTCATGGAGAAAAACACCTTCAACTATAGTATCATATATCCTAACAATTGACCTATATGGTAGACGTTAGGGGTTCGAATCCCACCAAGGATGAGATGCTCATATTGTCTCTTGACGAGTGGCCGTACGTTTATGTACGGTCGGAGGTGCTTCCCTCCATGAACCGTACATAACTCTCAACGAAAGAGAGGCAAAACCCGCCTCTAAGAAACAACACTTTCCATTGTTAACAATTCAGGTCAATGTCCTAAAAAACGACACTTCAAAAACTTATTCCAAAAAAACCATTTCATCTGTCAATATACACATAATAATTATACATTATAAGACTTGAATATAAATACTTAAATGCAACCAATTCATCATTCACAAAACTCAGGTCAAGCATTTTGAAATCTCAAACAATCTTTTCTTCTTCTTTTTTTCAACATTACTGTTGGTTAATCGAACCTTTAAAAAGGACCCAGAATGGAATAAATTTATAAATACTGCGATGGAAGTGATTGAAAATGAAATAAAAGCCGAGATAAGGAAAACCCTATTATGGACCCAAAATGATAAAATCATGGAAAGTATTCTCAGCCATTAAATGTAGATCAGCATTTTCATAAGAAAACTATTGAGAGGCGCCAATAGGTTATGTTTTTCGACCATGATGCAGGAGCCGCAAAAAAACCACTCGCCAATAGGTTATGTTTTTCGACCATGATGCAGGAGCCGCAAAAAAACCACTCTTTCACGACAATAACAAAGTTAAACAATCAAATTTTTCTTTAAAACTTGTCAATTTTACTTTTCAATCCAAATTCATATATACATATGTTTAAGTCATTTTAACTTTTGAGTAACCTAATTTTGATTATATTGGATATATAATTATATATGACATACAGTTGACATTTAACTGTTAATATTAAATATATATATATTTATAATAATTATATGAGATACACTTTTTCCCTTGTAAAAGTTATGTTTGTATGTAATTTTAATATTTAAAATATAAGTACAACTCTCAACATTTTTAATATTGTCTCATTATAATTTTATCTCCCTTAAATGATCTATATGTAGTAAAACACGAAATTGAATCTAACTAGAAGCAAATTCTTCGATTTTCATGGTTTCACCTTTTATGGCACTTTGAGTGAACTCCAGCCCTAAAATATTGTTTAAGCTCTTAACAAAATTAAAAAATAAAATCCCAACTCAATACAATATTGAACACATGGACAGTTTGACCCTTTGAAATATTCAAATTAAAATTTTCAAATAATTTATATAAATTATTTAAAAGATATTTAAAATTTATATTTTGTATATATATTTTTTAACAATCTCATTATAGATTTTCACTATATCTGTTTTTTTCTTTTACATAATACCTATAATTATTTATAGTTCTTTATCAACCCAGAAATAAGAGGTTAATGCGATTCAGCACACTGAAATCCATGCCTTATTGCATTGACAATAATATTTATGTCAATTAAACTAAAATTCAATCGACTATATTTTATATATTTTAATATCAATAAAAAATGAATACAATCTTAATTAACTTATTTTACAATTTCTAATAATCAGGTTATTTCCACAACTCTTTCACTATTTATTTATTATAAAGTATTTAAAATATATTTTATAATTAAAATTAAAATTAAATAAGAATATAAATTATTTATTATTAAAATTGAAATTGAATTAGACTAAAGGGATTTGATGCAAAAAAATATGTTATCCAAGCCTGAGTGGAAGCTAGCTGACCTCATCCATGTGCGGAAAAATGGGTTAACAAAGTAAATCATATCGGTTTAACAAAAATAAATGGGTTTAGTCAAAATTTCAATTGATTTCTGCAGTTTATTCACTGATTGTTGGTTTTGAATTTCAAAACTAGACGCACTCAATAATAACCGTACTCAAGCCCAAATATCTATATTCATACCCATTACCCAACCCAGTCCTAACAAATACCTAACCTACAAAAATTAATTTATTCACATTTAATTATCCTGTAATAATTCCTCGCCATTTTCGCCCCATTTGCACAAAAAGAAAAAAGAAGTCCATCCGAGAAAATGGCAAACCCCAGTCACATAAAAACCAAATTTTTTTTCCTTTGAAGTTTGAAATGTATAAATCCCATTATCATATGAAACAAAGATGGTTTAGGACACCGCAATCATGAATTTTGACAAATATAAACCTAATTCATGAAACTTTTCAACTAAAGTAATTTTTCATCTTTTTAAAAAAATATAAAATTAAAAATAAAATTCAAACTTCCAAAATTAGCCAATTTAAACCGATGAAATTAGATTTTATTATTTCAGTCAGTTTTAATATGTAAGTCAATTCATGAGTTTGTTCATTGATACTATTATTAATACATATAAATTGAAGTTTCAAAATGCACACCTCTACTATAATGCATAGTTTCTCTTTTATTGCATGTAATTTTTAAATAGATAAACTGTTGATCATAAAATATGTTTCATTTTTATAGAAAGATATCAAACCACCACACTCTACTTCATGTTTACTATCAATTCCTTTTCTTCATCATAATGAAAGATTTCCTGTTATCCTTAAGACATGCGTACTGTTTTTTTTCCCTTCATTTTCGAGTGTAGTCAAATCTCACAACTTGGTCGCACAAACACTACATTTTTGGCTTTGTCAGAGGAATGTTTTCTCGTGTTGTTATTTGTCTCTCCTTGTGCCATTTTCATCTTTATTGATTCCAATTTGTACCTTGCTGCACCATTTATGCCATTGCTATCCATCTTCTTTTACATGATATTTACACACCAAAGGAGCAGATTGATAAAATCCCCTGTAATTTTCCATTTCATGATTACATCATCTACGCTGCTAGTCTTTTCTTCTAAGCTGCCAACCCTATATGGGCTACACCAATCCCAGCTTTATAGTTTTGCAGAACTTTTCGTGACTTCGATAAGGATATGTACCAATCGCCAATTAATTGCTCGTGAACTTTTGGTTAGTTTCTTTTTTTACATGTAAAAAAATGATATACCATACATGAAAATTATAGTGTACCTGTATGGGCTTGGACTCACCTTTGTCTCTAAAGCTTTCACCAACCCACCGTCGTGCTATAAAACTATGTCTGCCGTGTACGTATCATTTTTCCAGGTTAATGGACCATGAAATCCTTACAAGATGCAGGAATAGGATCAAAAGAATTTATTACACCATGTTGATGTGTATATGGTAGCTAGCTAGGTTCATATGAATGTCCCTTTTTTTTCTTCTTCCTTGCTTTTTGCCCTTTCCATAGAGAAAAAACCTATGGGGCCGATGCATTACAATGCAGCCCCGTTACTCTTTATATTTTTAGATCATTCTTTTTTCTTTTTTTTTGTGGCAAAAGCATCACGTGTTAATGTCTACACCATATTCAATTCAATGATATGCTACGTAACTGCAATAATAATAATGATTCAAATCAAAGCCCAATTCTCCATGTTTGCAAATGAAGCCTCTCTGTTTGTCTTGGATTTCACTTGTTTTATTTACTGTCATTGGCAGTTGAGTAGATTAGCAGCAATCTTCACCACTGTTTGCTACTGCTCAATCTGATGGATACCCTACACTAAAACCAACCCATTTCTTAAAAACATATGTAGCTATAATTAATGTTAAATAATCCTGCAATCATTGTTAACATTTTCAAAACCATATTCCTATAGGCAGCCCTCTATTTCCCATTATCTGCCCTGCTAGCATTAACACACCCATTTCGTTTAACATTTTCACCTACAAATTCAATCTTTTTTATCTGGGGTTTAAAACCATATCCCAAAGGATTAATTTGTGTAAGGACTTTGTGTGTGTGTGTGTGTTTCTTTTTCTTTAAATTGGCCTCTCATTCAATAAAGGGGAACAGCAACAGTTGTGAAAGACCGCAGTAGAAGTAGTAGTTGTAGTTAGTACAAGGGGCTACTATTAGACAACAGGGCTACTTAATAGAGTGCCCTTTCAACAGACATCAACCCATGTGGTCTGTATTTTTTTCTTACCTATTAGCTATCATTAAATACCCTTCTTTAATTGTGAATTCTTTCTTTTAACACCGAGGAGATAAAACCAGTGCACTTTTTCTTTTTTTCTTTTTTTTTCTGCTGCCATTTTGGCTTTTCTTTTTAACCTGCAATCACAATACTAAACTAAAGCCAAAAATAAAAATAAAAATAAAAAATCATAATAACAAGTTGGAAAGTCTCCATTTCTAGTTTCTTCCTTAAAAGGAATTTATATTACAGTGTCGTATATAGATAAATATATGTTCAGCACTAAACAGTAAATATTTTCATATATATATTTTTTTTGATAAATCACACATGTTTCCAAATAAAAAAAAAGTTAGAATAACACAAATTATGACAGTCATGAATTTGGTTTTACTTTAGTCATTTCATGCCGTCCACAAGAGAGAGGAGGTCTGGTCTCTACTTTATTAATGTTTTGTACCCTAAAAAGATATGTAAGTCACACTAGGAGTGGTAACACTCTGGTTTTTGTTGTAATTTTTTCACTGTTTCTCGAAAACCATAATTAAAAGTACTTTTTTTTTACTTTGATCCAAAGTAGTTTTACAGAATAAATCAATAATTAACAACCTTCCTTTCATTACATCCGTTTTGTTAACCTACTATTTTTCTACTAACAAAAGCTGAGCTCTCCCACGGCTTTGCAATAAGAGCCTATTATAACTTAATTAATCTCGAGACCACATTTACTAGTTTTTTTTTTTAATGTATGAAGGATCTTGTATATATTAAATAAAAACTTAATTCAATTGGTGAGACAGGCACAGAAAACCATAAAATCTTAATATATAAATCATTTGAATATAAATCCGAGCATTTAGTCTATTAGTCAAAAGTGTTTCTTATACTTATGTTGTGGAATTGAATTGTAAAAATTACTTGCTAATACTTGCTAATGGCGTACGGATTGTAAAAAAAAAAATTGAACACAAGTAATATAATCAACTAGTGTTGGATGAGTGATAAGATACATTATACTCTTAAAGAAAAAATTCAAGTTCAATATTTAAAAATAACATTGTTTAAAGAGACCATTACAAATCCTAAAAATGTTACTTTAATTGTTCAAAAAACCAATAAAAAGGCTTTGTTCATTGTTTGTTATTTTTAATTATTTTTATGCAAAATTTTAAAGGTTTTAGTGCGAAAAAATTTATTATTGTTTTTTGATCTTCTTTGACTGAGATGAGACATTTGCTAATTAAGGATATTGTTGATTCGAATTTTTGTTCTTGAAAATGAGATATGCTTTAAGATAATCTCTATTGATGCTCCTAAGAGTTGTGATAAATGATTTTGACACTTTTCAAATGAGTCTACAATCCACATTTAGCTTATCAATGGCTCTTGACTCGTCATTTTTTTTTATCTCGATAAATTTTTGTTATGATGACTACATTTTGCGAAAAAATTCATAGCTTGTTAAGATTGCACTATACACTATCAACAATTTCTCATGACATCCTTGATGTTACCACTAACGAAAATCTCACCAAGAGATTTCAAAATATGGATCCTTGATGTCCACAATGTGAGCGGGAAGTAAAATTCATGTTGTTGGTTTTTTTTTTTTTTAACTTGTATTGTTTGGCTGGTGTAGCCACTCTAATATCATGTTACCACTGGATCATCTGGTCGTCGATTGTATAGCTTAGGTCATTACTTCACCTTTTTTCTTTTTACTTTGCTTGATTGAAGGACAATGACTTTTCTGAAGGAGCTTTGGGTCCATGGGAGAGAAGCAGACCAAGTTTTTGGAAGCTTGAGAAACTCTAGTTTTAGGCTTTTTATAGATTTTGGTTTTCACTTTCCATGCGAATTAACTACTTGTATGTACTATATCCCTTGGTCTTACACGTTATTTAGCCAAATAATTGTCTTTCACCTTCTGTTTGTATTCATATACAATACTGCCCATTCTTTACGTAAACATGATTTTCAAACATGCTGCGTACGGTACGGCTATCTAAATTACTACGGTATATAATGAAAAAGGAATTTGGTGGGCTTTGATTCAATAATTCGGAAAAAAAATACAGAAAAAGAAAAATAAAAGTGAAGAAAGAGAGTCAAGCCAGCTTACAAAAAGATGAAAGAAGATGTAACTTCAGTCAATTCATCCTGAAACATGAAGACAGAGAGTAACTATTTATTGATGGTGAGACTTCAAAAAATAAATTTTAAAGTTATATTCTATGGGACCCTCCCCCCCCCCAACCAAATTCTCATCAGAGATGCATTGTATTTTTCTCTCTTTAGTTGCTTTGAGTTGAAACTGATGAGAGATGCTTCTGTTTTTACAGGCAAATTAACCCCCCAACCATCATCTTCTTCTCTTTGCTATCAAAATATTCACATCTTTCTAATTCCTTGAGAAACAAACAATCTGCATTCCTTAAAACTCTATGCTGCTGTTGCTGCTGCTTATAGACAAGACTGATGATGGTTTCATTCAAACACAACCCACTTGAACTAAAAGTCACAGTTCTCAGTGTCATGTTCATCTTTTACCTCACGTTTTTCCCTTCCAAATCAGGTAAATAAAACAAACACGATACATATGAAACTTATTGTCATCATCATATATGTTAATGTTATGTGTACTAACATTCTATTCATGGATGGTTTTTTGGGGCACAGTATCAGTAACAGCAGGTAATGATAACAATTTAAAGCAAGAGAAAACAGTTCTGGGTTCGAGGCCACCCAAGTGCGTGAACAAGTGTTTCAGTTGCAGACCATGCATGGCTACTTTAGTTGCTTCTCCTAATCATAGAAATACTCGAAGCTCTTCATATCAAGGTGATGAAAGCTATTATCTGCTTGCCTGGAAATGCAAATGTGGGAATAAATTCTTCCAACCTTTACTCCCCTCCCCCCCCCCCAAAAAAAAATTAATGTATACATATAATGCTAAACCCTATTGTAGTTGTCAATGAATCTCCCATTGTCAAACTGCTGGTCTCTTCTCTACTTTTTTTTTCTAGTGCCATAAACATTAATTTAGCTTTATATTGTCTCTCGTTAATGGTTTTTAATATTATTATGCTAAAGCAGCTAAAAGCCTAAATGTTTTATTACAGTATTTCATTGGGTTGAACAGTGCATGCAATGATTATTTTTCTTTCTGTTTTTTGATTGAAATTTTATAAGCTTTGGGTGTAAAAAAAGGAAACCAATTTTCAAGATTTAAGAGAGATCTGCTTGATATCGTCATACTGTTTTCAAGTCTCGGCAACACTGAATTTCAATTTTTCTTAACACTGATTTTCGGTTTATTAATTATTAGGGATTTGGTACTTGAAAGTTTTGACTTTTTTAAACATGGTATTTATGATTTTATCCAATAGCATATGTATTTGGCAGTAACACATTAGAAAAGATTATCGATATCGATCAAATGATGTATTAATGGTAATTAATTTGAAAGATTGCTCTTAAAAATCCAAGAACAGTGGAAAACAATATATATTGTGAAAAAATTTCCCATTTTTTCTTTGTCATTTTTCTTCCATCGTGATTTGACCTTTGTGACGAAAGCTACTGAACAGTAGCATCATTCAACAAACGTTTGATGAGATTCTTAGGGTTCTATTATTTTCTTTGAACCGGCTGCTGGAAAGCTGATATATATACATATAGACCTTTCTTTGTTCTTTGTTTTAATCATCTTATGAGATTGCGCAACAATGAGGATATTTCTTTTTTTTATGGCGTTATTCGGGAATTCAAAGGGGAACTCTAGTTTCTTGGTTAAAGAAAATTCGGATCTTTCTCAACACGTTGAAGCTCTAAATTTGATCCAAATAAATATTAAAATTAGAGTAAAATATCAAGCTTTATTGATAATAACAAAGTAGTTGCAGTTTCATAAATACAGGGAAAAACCTACAAGACAAGGACTCTTGCAAAACAAAACAAAACAACACGACCATAATGAAGGTTGTTATAGCAGATGAGAGATCCACTGCCATAGCCAAAGTTGAAAAGGAAACACTCAAGGACCGCCTTAGAGGAGTTTCACACACTGGAACACACCTGAAAGAAAGATATTTATTGAATGATATAAACAACATACTTCATGGGATTAAAAACAACGAAAGCTAAAACACCGACTAGGGAAGGGCACATCCAACAGAAATACAACCAAAAGCTATGATGATGATGATTGGAAACTTAAAACCATAACTTGATGATGAGATTCTCCAGGAACCATGGCTATGAAATCGCCTCTGGTGAAGGGAGGCTTTGATTTACAACAGACTTTTACATAGAAAGCCTGCAAAAAACTGAGATGGATAGAGGCCATCTGGAAAAGAGCCCAAGTCCCCAGGAAAAATAACCAAGTCATAGAGCCAACCCGCATGGCTACTTAGTTGAACGGAAAAACTGTGCTGAATGTTTTTGCTACCCGTGGGAGATGACCATACGAGATTGATATTTCTACTGTCTTTAACGCCAGAAGTGTAGTTGTTCAGTGGCTCGACTCTCGATTAGAAAAGGATGTCGCATCTCCACAAGCTTTCCACGAGCAGCTCAATGGTTTGGGTGCTGATTGAATTGCAGTGCTGGAGATTCAACCCCACCAGGGTCTTGCCCAATTTTTTTAGGAAGGTCATGCTTTTGTTTGATACTCCTGAACAACCTGAAAACGAAAGGACTTGCAAGTTGAGTTGCTCTGCGTGAGACAAGGCTGCAATACCTACATCGGTGATTGCACAACTTGACACATCCAAGTCGCTGAGGAAAACACAATTTTCTGCAGCTGCTGCCAAACTTGCATCAGTAATCCTCCTGCAACCGTTGAGATTAAGCAACTCGAGGGTTGCGCCATGTAGCTTGGTCAAGTGCAAAACGACCTCATCGGTCAAGTTTAAGCAGCCGCTCAGATTCACTTTCACAAGTCCTGCCTCGCAATTCTCTAGAAGAGGCAGAAGACCTGCATCTGTAATGGCGCAAAGTCCGCTCAGGTCTACGTGCTGAAGCTGAGGGCACAACCTGCCCACCATAGCCAGGCTGGCTGTTCCGAATCCTGGGCAGTTCCTTATAGACAAGGATTTAAGGGAATTGCAAGAGGAAGACAAAGGAGCTTCCAAGGATATATCCTTAATTCCCATACATTTTACTAGGGTAAGAGATTTCAACCCACAGTTTGAGAGAACACCGATAACCCCGGATTGAGTGACCCTGTTGCACTCCTCCAACTGCAAGCACTCAAGAGAACCAGCAGACTTGGCAAAGGCCACCAATCCATCACCAGAAACGAAGCAACACCTGCGAAGGCACATCTGCTTCAGGTTAGCGCATCCCTTTCCAATGGCTTCAAGACTCACATCAGTTACCCCCCAGCAAGAAGCAATTGTAAAAGAGACCAACTTTTGCAGACCCTGAGCATTACCCATCACCCAAAATCCCTTCTCGCTCACATTTTGTAGACCACTCAGCATTAGATTAGTCACAGACTTGCCATAGTGCCCGATCACAGCAAGAGAAAAATCCGTGATGCTCAAACCCTGAAGCTTAACCTTTGAAAGGACGGAAGATGCTGATGACAACAGGCTTGAAACTCCATGATCCCCAACAAGTGGGCAGTCCTTGATAGAGATGGACTGCAGCTTGGGGCAAAGCTTTCCGATAGCTTGGAGGCCCTCATTACCAACCTTTGGGCAAGATTGGATGCTCAACGCAGTCAAATTAGGGCAGTTGGCAGCGATGGCAATTAGCCCCTTGTTTGAAAGGTGGGGGCACTGGCAAAGATCAAGCTTCTCCAACAAATGGCATTCTTTAGCTATCTCGCACAGACCTTCATCTCCAACACGCGGGACATTCCACAAAGAAAGTACCTTTAGAGAAGGACAACCACGTGCTACGGCAGACAGCCCGAAATTAGTTACTCCACGTGAAGAGCTGCTTCCCCTAATAGAAAGCTTTCCTAAACCACCATGACCACTTGTTCCAACCGCCACCGCAGCAAGCCTCATGTCAGTTGCTTTCTTCCCTTCTAAGCACCTTGTCAGATACCCATCATCTTCCTCGGATAAGATCATCTCAACATCACCCGAATTCGAACCAAAGTTCTCCTTGACCACCTTTGATGACTCATATTCACCCTTGCGAATGCTGGTCAGAAGCATAAGCCAGTGCTTAGAGACACAAGCACAGGAGCTCCTTTCTTTACCCCCAGAAATGCGTTTAAAGATCTCAACAAGGCATTCATCAGGGAGGACATCGATCGATGGTTGCTTATTCTGCTCAACCTCAGCTTCTCCGAAGTGAAATGGGGCACTAATACGCGTTCTTTTACGAGGCGGGCAGTACACATCAACTTGGGAACTGATTGAACACAATCTACCCAAGTCTGTAGAATTTGTATAAAAGGACCCTCCATTATAGAAATCATCATCACCTGAAAATTCCAATAAGCATATCATCACCGCCTACTCAAAGAATATTTCCAAAAAAAAAAAAAAAGAAGGAAAGCTAAGTGAAAATCATACATATTCCTACAATATCTTTTTTTTTCCCCTTTCCAAGATCAATCAAACAAAAGAAAACCAAGGAAGAACCTTAAAACTATGCAAAGCTTTCAACTTTTAATGCAAATCTTCAAGGTTCCAAGCCCGCAACACATATTCATATAACTAATCGTTCCTAAATCCTTTGACTTCCTTTTTCTAGCTAAAAACCAACATAGCCATGCTTTAAAACCAATTCCAGACTTGTAAAGTAAATCAAGCATAAAAACACCCACAAGGATATCTATATCAACATATAATGCTTAAAATTCTATCGTCAATCTAAGAATTATAAACATATCTATAAGCTCAAGCCAATCTTTACCCACAAAAAAAGAAGAAAAGAAAAAAGCTTACCACTGTAATTAACAAGAGCAGGCATGGTTGAATTTGAAAGAAAAAACGTTTCTCAAAAGCCTTTAACCCCAAAACGCAAAACCCAACAATAGAAAACGCTAGAAAAACGCAGACCAAGTATAATCCTTGAAAGCTTGAATGCATCAGAACTTGTTGAGAAGAAAGAATACTGAAACCCCACAAAGTAGGGCAAAAAAAAATTAAAAACTCTTGAGGAAAGAACAAAGGAAAAAGCAAAGCTTGTTGTGTTTTAGCTGAAACAGAACACAAGAGTTGTATATATTTGGTTGTGGAATAAGAAAAAAGAATTTTCCAGTTAATTACTAGTTTAAAATTGGATGTGTTTTTTATTGCAGATACATTATACACTGCACATGCAATGTATCTTTCCTCGGAACCTGTTTCTTTTCTTTTTTATTTTCCTCACCTTTTTTTAGTGCAACTAACACCCCTGCTTATCGCCTACTTGCCTTTGAAATTTAAACAAATCCCCAACATTGCCTTTTAATAAACATTGAATTCAATTGTGGGCGGTGATTATGTAATTATTTTCCCACTTTCCACTACATTTTTCCTTTTTCGCTAATATTGCCTTTGAAATTTATATATTTCGAGGTTAATGTTACGTCTTCAAAGTATAGGAACATAACCCCCCTTTTCTTTCTTTCTTTCTTAATAATATATATTTCATAAATCCTGGTTTGATGGTCAAAAAACAAGTTGACAATCTTAATTTTCTTTTGTATTATCATTTTAGACTCTTTTTTTTGGGACAAAAGAAAATAAATTAATTCTACAAATTAAAGTTCAAAAAATCAAATTTTATTATATGTATTTTAATTTAATTAACTTTAATTTTATATTTTTTAAATTTTAAAATTTCAATCATGGTTAAAATTTTTTTTTCCAAAATCTTATGTAATAACATATTATTACATGACTAATGTTATATTAACTTGTTATGTTAAGAAAATACTCACAAAAAAAAAATCATATTATTGTAATTAATGAATTCAATGATAAGTAATAATTAAATTTCAAAATTCAAAATTAAAATATGAAAAATAAATGTATACTTCACACGAACTTATAAAAAATTATCCAAAAATATATAATTACTGTTGTTTACATTTGGTGAACCAATAATCAGGATTAGGGCAAGTTCCTTTGGTTATTATTTTGAAAAATGATTTTGGTAATAAAAGTATTTAGGTACTCATTAAAGATGAATCATGTATTTATAATAATATAATTAATGTGTAGTAAGCTTGAAAATAATCTTAATCTCTCATTACCAAAACCTTTGATAGATATAAGATACTTAGCGGACTTTGTTTTATTTAATTTTAAAAAATATTTATTAGTGCATTTCATATTACATTTTTTTTTAACTTTTACATAAATATGGTAAATATGATTAAAACCCATAAAAATTGACAGTCAAACCCTTAGAGCTCACCAAGAAAGAAAAATAATTCTACTTTGACTAGGACAAGAAATAATTAAATAATAGTAAAGAGGGGAAATGTGGCCTAAATAGGCAAATGGGTTGCCAAATGCATGAGCTTTTAGGCTCTAAGAGAGAATGATGTACATTGAATTTGATTATTATTATTCTTAGTATTTGTTGTTAAAAAAAAAAGGAGAGGGTCATGTTTTGTGAATTTATTTTATGTACGTCCAATGTATGGCCGGAAATGAGGATTAGATTTGACTAATGGTCTCTTTTTTCTTGGTTGTTGGTTTTCAATAAATGGGTTAGAATCGTTGAACTGAAGGTTTTAGAAATATCATCTTTTTGGCTTAATTGATTTTAAAATTTTAAGTCGCATCCATAATTAAAATATTTTAAACATAATCAAAATTAGATTAAGTTGAAGACACCACTAATTAATTTTCTAAAAAAGTTTAATGATAAAAATCAACCTTTTATCAATAAGACAACTTTTAATCTAATACAAAGTATGAACGCAATGGGGGTCTCTAATTTTGCTTGTCTTTTCGTTCTGGAAATGGATAAACACGGCGCTTATTAGTGTGATTACGCGTTTTACTCCCTCTATCTTTCATTTCATCACTAGATTTTAATGTCACTCAATTATTAGTATTTTTTTATCATCCACCTATAAAATATTTCAAAATGGTCCCTAACTATTCAATTTTAGATTTTTTGGTTACTAGCTGGCCAACAATAGTAACTTTTAAAATTGACAAAATAACAACTTTAATATAACATCTCAATACCCAACCCGATCGTTGGGTCTGAGCTACAATACGTCATATTTGTTGCCAGAGCAACTGCAATTTATAACAGCCAATTGGATAATCAATATGCATTTAACTACAAGTAATTCATGTTTATTAATTGTTATACAATCAATTTGAAGTCTTATACAAGCTTAAGAAAGCTCGTTTGCTAAATTTGTAACGATCCAATAACCAGGGGTATCGGAAAGTGCATTTTCGGGACTCCGTTTTCATAAATCAGACTCGTAAATATTTATTAGTTGTAGTTAATTAGGTTTAGGTTAAGTGAATTTGCATAAATTAAGAGTTATTATAGTATAAGGATTAAATTGTGTATAGGGTGAAAGTTGAATTATAGATTAAAGATTAGTTAAAGGGGTTAAAGAAGAAATTATACCTTATTCCATTAAGTGGACGGTATTTGTGACTTATATATGTGGAAATTTATTTTATATATTATAATAATTTTAGTTAATAATTTAAGTAAAAATATGTTATCTTAATAATTAAGTAAATGTATATATTTATTACATAATAATAAATTAAAGATAATAAAAAAAAGTAATAAAAGATAAAGCTATACAAAATTAAGAAAGAAAAAGAAAGAAAGGGTGATAGGAGAGAACGCCCGGCCTAGGGTTTTAAATTATTTCAATTTCTATTGGTTAGTCAATTTAGTCCTATTTTCTTCTAATTTTTATATTTTTCGAATTATGGTACCTAAGGCTACCCGATTCACTTCAAAATTTTAGCAATTATTAAGATTTTAAATGTTATTAATGTTAAATAGTTTTAGTATTAGGGATTAAATTGATAGATTTTTAAGCTATAAATAAAAAAGGATTAAATTGTAGAATAAATTGTAAATTTTGAGTAATAGGGACTAATTTGTAAAAAATTGAAATTTAGGGGTTTAAGTGAAAATAGAGAGTTAAATTTAGTTTAAAGTGAAATTTGTATAAAAATATAGAATTAATTATAAAGAATAAAAATTAGTCTCGGTTTAGGGACTAAATTGTGATTTAGGCAACTATTGAGTAAAATTTTAAATATACAATATGAGATTGAATTGTGTTGTATTGATGAATTTTATTTGTTTTAATTCTGTATCTAACGTCGTACCAGAATCCTCGACTAAAAAGGGGAAAGACAAAATCGACATCAAATAGATCGGAATTCACGGTTTGTATTTATATAATCGAACCTAGTTGTTAATTGTTGTAATTTGATTTCATGCATATGGTAAGTGTTTAAGGTGAGTATTTGACATTTTGATAGTTGATTGAAATGGATTGAATTGGTATATAAATTATGAATGTATTGATTATTGAATTGAAAGGAATATATGTACTAATGTGAAAGTTGGATATTGCTTATTATAGATTGAATTGAATTCATGTGTACATGGGATTATATGAAAAAATTATATTGGATATTGGTTCTTTTTGCAGATGGCATGCCATAGGATAGGAAGAGTTCAGAGATTTCTTTGACTTCGAGACGATGATGCACTGGGTTTCAAGTTACTTCGGTTTAACTGATGAGACACTGGGTGTCAATTTATATAGCACTGGGCGCAGTTATTACTTTGAATTTATCCGATGAGGCATTGGGTGCCAAACTGGTGTGTTGGTTGGATCCATGTATCTAGGGGTGATTAAAATCCGATTTGATTTGAAAAACTCGATAAAAAATTTAAATTTTGAATTAAATAATTCGAGTTATTTGAGTTAATCAAGTTATTTGGATCAACTCGAATAAAAAATTAAGTTTTTTGGTTTAACTTGAACATGAATTACACAATTCGAGTTATCCAAAAATCTAAATAAGAAAAGGCAAAACTACGCCATTTTGATAAAATTTTACCTTTTCTAAAGTTAAAAGTCAAAACTATTAAGTTAAAAGACAAAATTACGTTGTTTTGATAAATATTTACTTATTAAGTTAAAATTTAAAACAATTATATTGTTTATGTAGTTAAATAATCCTGTACTTCGTCTACTAGTGCACACCACATTATACTTCGTCTACACCACACTTGATAGCTCATAAGAGTTAAAACTACAACACACCAGGGCACTGAAGAGTAAAGCCTGAAGTCATCAAGTGCATATTCAAATAATAATGCATCCTTCCACCCCACCAAATTATACTTGGTGATCCGCAACAAATGCTAGATCCAATATAACATGTAATGATCTCTGTATATACACATATCCTAAGACACACACATTTCATCTTCCGTGTGGTGAGTGTACAACTACACTCAAGACATATACATTCCATCTTTTGTGCATCCTATAAGGCGCATTTTTAGCGTTTCATTGCCACCTCAGCTAAAACCACCTTCTGCATGAGGCATTTTCTTCCCTCACATTTTCAACCCTAACTTGTGAAAAAAATTTAGAACCTTAGCCTATGAAAAAATTTCGAAACCCGAGAATCCTAGGTTAATTTTCAGACATCCTATCTCGAGAATCTCGAACGATCATGGGGTCCCACTAAATTTGTGTTTTTTTTTAAATTCCCCTTGGTTTCTTATATAAATGGGGGGTTTTACTCCCTCTTACTAGATTAACTCTTTTGCTCACCGTCCCTTTCAAAATGAAACAATTCTCTTTTAATTTTTAATTTTTTGGTTGAGTGTTGATACTTTTTCAGATAAAGATTTATTTGTTTTTGTGGTTGAAGGAAACATTCTCATAGTTTTTAAGGCATTTTTGAATTCACAGTGATGCGATGTCGCTTGGAGAGCCACACATTTCATCTATCACATTGCAACTCAGCTCCAAGTTCACAGTGGTTATTCGGTCACAGGTTGAAGTATAATTCGGGTCCCCAGTTGGCAGTGGTTATGCTGTCACGGTGCTTTATAAACTTCATACATAAGTTTGATATTGTAACACCCCTTACCCGTATTTAATGCCGGAACAGGGTATGAGGCATTACTAGACTTAAACACAATAAAACATACACAAATCGTGGTCATAAAACTTCATTCCAAATTAAATATTATTCAAGCACATGCTTAAAGTCCCTTATACAGGCCTACGAGGCCTAAAATATTCGTTAGAGACAATCCAGGACCAAACCGAAAACTTTAAAAGTTCTTATATAACTTAAGAAAATTTTATCTTGAAACAGGGCTACACGCCCGTGTGAATAGGGACACACCTGTGTCCCAAGCCCGTAGAGCTGTCTAACTTACATTTAAGAAGAAACTCGAGTCACATGGCCTGAGCACATGTCCGTTTTACTAGGCCGTGCGTAATTAAAATTCACAAGTAAGGTGCAGACTTCACACGGCTGCATCGCACGGCCATGTTGGATCCCATGTGAATCACACGACCAAGCCACACGCCTGTGTGCTAGACCGTGTGCCCAAACCTGAACATTCTATTTCTCATTTTTAAGCTGCAGGGGACACATGGCCTTGTCACATGCCCATGTGGTAGGCCGTGTGTAACACACGGCCTAGACATACGCCCATGTGTCTACCCGTGTGGATAAAATAGGCCATTTAAGGCCATATTTCTCACCCTTTTTGATATCACCTGTAAAAAATCACATTTATACACTAATAGAGTCCAACCAATCAATTATTTCAAGACAAAACATGTATTTTTCATTTTCAAACACAAACATTACATTCAACTTACTTATATACTTAATCATTCATACAGTTACATTATCAAATTAACCCCTATACATGCCATATAAATAAAAAAAGTTGTTTAACAAAATCTACCGGAATAAATCTAGATAGTGTGATCCTTGATGTAGATCCGATCCTCCGTATGTATATAAGTCAATCTACAAAACAAATAATATACACAAATAAGCTTGTATAAGCTTAGTAAGCTCATAGGCATAAAAATATAAATCTTACCGAAGATTGTACACAATCATATAACTTTTAATTTAACTAATTCTTCCTGTAAATCACAAAATCATTAATAAGCTCATTTGAATAATTTCCATTTTGCTATTCACGAATTTAACTCCTATGGGCCGATTTCTCATTTACTTCCATAGTTAAATTAGGGAACACTAATGGAATTGGGTGCTTCATTATCACATTGCTATAGTAAAACATGGACTTGCATATAGTCAATATCACACAGCGAAGCCATAGCCCTGTCATGGTCTTACACGGACCACATATCATACTGATGCTATATTCTAGATATGGTCTTATACGGAGGCACATTATTACATCATACCAATGCCAATGGTCTTATACGGGAGTACATATCACAATGCACCGATGCCATTGCCCAGCTATGGTCTTATACGGGCGCACATATCACAATGCACCGATGTCATAGCCCAGCTATGGTCTTATACAGGCGCACATATCACATCTATTCTGTAAATTCATCATGTTTATTAAATGAAAACACCCAAAACCATTGTTCCGACTAATTTGCACTTTTAGTTAAATATCATTTGGTAATCAATACATTTTGATAGTGTTCATCTACAATAAGATAACTTAGTAATCATAATATTTTCATATAGTAATCATAATATTTTCATAATAAAACATTAAACTTTGCCATATGAACTTACCTGGGCTGATTTGCAAAAGTCATATAATTTTCAAGGACTACTCTTGTAATTTCTCCTTTCCACGATTCACTTTGTTTTCTTGATCTATAATTATAAAATCATTCCCTCATTAGCATCTAATTCAATTCTATTCTATTTAACAATTTATGCCATTTAATTTTAAAATTACACTTTTACCCCAAAATTTTTAAATTGTTACAATTTAGTCCCTACTCAATTTATTCATCAATTGAACTAATTTCTATCAAATAACACTTTATTTAAAAATTATAATCTATTTCAAAGTCTTTGACACACAGTTTCAACATAAACCCTAATTACAACAACTTTCACAATTAAGTCCTAAAAATCAATTCCAATAAAAATCTCTTCCTAAAATCATCATATAATAAAATTAGAACCCCAATTGCATACTAAATCATCATAAACTTTCAGCTCTTATTCATGGAAACTTTCTAAATCATTCATAAAAGCAAAAACTAATAGATAATAGGACTTAGTTGTAAAAGTCTCAAAATCACAAAAAATACAAGAAATAATCAAGAATTGAGCTTACATGTAGTAAAAATATGAGAGACCAGTTTAAGAAAACTCTTCAATGGTATTTTTGCTGGAGAGGATGATGAAACATAATGAAAATTCTAGATTTCATAATTTAATTCAATTTTTAACTATTAAATTTTAACTAAATTACCAATTTACCCTTAGTTCACACCATTTCTTAGCTAATACTTACCTAACCGTCCAGCCCATTTTATTTTGGGCCAATTTTCTCTTTGATTCCCTCTTATTTATTATTTAAGCTATTTAATCACTTCCCACAATTTTACATCTTATTCAATTTAGTCATTTTTCTTCAATTAACTATAAAAATGGTAAAATTTCTTAACGAAACTTTAATACTAACTTATTAACACTCCATAAATATTTTTAGAAATATTAATGGCTTAGTTTATAAATTTGAGGTCTCGGTAACTCATTTTTTATCTCATTTTATCTACAAATTTACTTTAATTCATAATTTCACTAAAAAATATTTCTAAAACCACACTTAACTTTTACTTACTAATAATTAAACTCACATGTTGGATTTAGTTATCTCAAATCACTATTCCGATATCACTGAAATTTGGGCCATTACAGATATCATAATTATAGGGAAAAACAAAAGGGCTTTCTAGTACAATGAACTTATTCTTTTTCTTTCTATCTATCAAAGCAGTATTCTTAACCTCATTGTCCAAAACCTATGACAGAGTTGGAGGCAAGAGGGCTTTTAGCGGGAGGAGTGACTGTGACACTGAAGAAAAGTTGAAACATGCCTCGAGACGATAGTGATTATTGTTATTAAAGAACTCATTAATAACTACAATCGCAGTCACCCCGACTCAAGTTTCATCTTTTTTTCCAGCATCACAGTCACTCCCTTCTTGAGAATCCTCTTAGCCCTAACTCTATCATAGGTTTCTGACAATGAGGTTAAAGATACTACTTTGATGGAAATGGAGAAAAAGAATGTTTATTATACTGGAAAATTCTTTTGTTTTTCCTTATGATCATGGTCTCAAACTTAAGTATGGGGTTTATAGAGCATCCTTTTTCAGAATCATGAAACTTGAACCCCTAACCATATAACCATTGTCAACTAGGGGCACAAGTAATACTCCAACCCGTGACTGCATAAGCACTGTCAACTGGGAGCCTTAGTTATACTTCAACCCGTGATCATATAACCACTATGAACTAGTAGCCTAAGTTGTAATGTGATAGACTTCTAAAGTGATGGTTCTATCCCGACACGATATGTAACATCCCGATTTAGGGTTTAGTCAGAATAGTAATTTTGAGACCACAAATATAGAGTTAAATAAATTATTTTATTATTATTTTAGAGTTATTGCATGTTTATATTAGTGTATGAAAAATTTGGTGAGTTAATTTTGACATTTGTGAGCTCAATTGAGAAAAATGACTAAATCGCATAAAATGTAAAAGTCCTAAATTGATAGCTAAAAGTGTAAAATAGATAGAGAATAAGGATTGGGGGTCTTTAAAGGGCAATTAGATCCTATTGTGACAGCTTGGCCGGCCATGAGAGATGAAAGTGTGGTAAAGTCAACATTAGGTAATGTTGATGACACAAGGTGTACTATAATGATGCCAAAAAGCCTAGCTATCATTTTCTTTTCTTCATCCTTTCTTTTGATCGAAATTTTTAGCAAAGAAATGGGGTTTTAAAAGCTTGAAATTTCAGCAATTTTAAGCCTTCTCTAGTAAGTGATTTTAATGGTTTTCTTGAATTTTATTTTTTACTTTTGAGACCCTTTCAAATGAGGTACTATTTTGAAAAATGATCAAGAGTGTAGGTTTTTGCCATGAAAGGGTTTGTAATGTTTGCTGAGTTTTTATGGAAGAAAATAAGTCTTGGGTGTGTTCTGAACAACTTTTGTAAAAGGTTTTAGCATGAAAACACCTAAAAAGACTATATTATATAAGTTGTAAAATAGATGTTAAGTACGTGAAATAGTGAGAATTTAGAGTTGCTATAAGAGTAAAAAAGGTTCGGCTAGGCTTAAGATATGAAGAAATTCGATAAAAATTGATTTTCGAGCTTATGGGTAAAATAGTCATTTTGTAAAAGTCTAGGGGCAAATTGGTCATTTTCCCCAACTTTGAATTGTAGAATGCCTATGTTGATTAAGTGATTAAATAAGTGCATTTTGTTATTATAGATCAAGAAATACCAAATTCGAACCTAGACCGGGGGAAAGCCAAGCAAATCGACTAAATCGATTAGTCGTCACATTTTGTAATTCGAGGTAACTTGTATGTAAATAGTACAAATACATTAAAAATATATTCATTTGAATTGTAATGAAATTAATATAGCATAAATTGCTTGATTTTGGAAATGAGAAAACGTAAGGAGAATAGAGATAGTAGAATTCCCGATTGAACTTTAGGAAATAAATCAGATATTCATGCCATAACGTTTGGGTCACTTGTATGAGTTAGTGTAAGACATGTCTGGGGCATGCATCGGCTACATTATGAGAGCTAGTGTAAGACCCTGTCTAGGGCATGGCATCGGCATTGAGACGAGTACTAGTGTAAGACATGTCTGGGACATGCTTCGGCCTCGAGACGTAAGCCAGTGTAAGACATGTTTGGGACATGCATTAGCTACGAGATGTGTCAGTGTAAGACCATGTCTAGGACATGATGTAACACCCCCTAACCCCAAACCGTTACCGAAACGAGGTTATGAGACATTACCGGACATATCAGACAACTTACGAATAATTTACAATTAATATAACTTTTATAGTATAATATAATAATTAGGTCCCTATCTTGAACTCTCGAAGTTCAAACACGTATTAAAAGTAGAACGGGACTTGTTCGAGTATTCCAATTTTTTTTTTATAAAAATTTCGGTAGCATTTCTGCTTATTTTTACCTAAACCTCCTGCAAATTCAAACCAAAACAACCAACACCAATATTTCACATCATATAACTAATATTTATATCATTAACAAAATTTTAACTTAATAACTATCTTAGCATCATTCAAAATTGATTAAAAACTTCATTCATTTAACAACTTAATGTTCATGTATCAAAATATCATGTACTTTCCTTACCATTTCATTTAACCATCTAAATTTTATAATTCATCCTTCACTGCCCAAAGTAATATACATATTCAAGTGACTAAACAACACCTATGTACATGCCACTTTTACCCAAAAGAAAAATATACATCACCAAATTTGTGTTGGAGTCGGGATTGTTCTGGATGCTGAGTCGGAACACTTGACTTCTACTAACCTGGGCACGGAAACAACCGTACGCTGAGTATGGATATACTCAGTGGTATTACTATAAATCAAGACTATTTAATATTAATAAATTACAAACATCAACCATAAATTTTATAATTATTTAAACTACTTTTATATATAATTATTTTACTTCATAAATCTTAAATTCATAATTCATTTTTCTCATACTAACTCAATTCATAATTTAATTCATACATTCTTTCTCGTAACTTTCAATAGTGCTAAAACAAATAATCTCATTTTCAAAATTTCATTTCAATTATTTACCCTATTAACAAAGCTCGGACTATGACAGATACGCGGATTTCCACCTAAACACACCAGAATATCCAACCCAAACACACTCGGAATATTGTAAATCCTCTATAACACACTGGTATAATATATCCTCCCAACACACCAATAAGGCATTAAATGCCTATTCGGATAAACCGAAGTTTATAATAACAGAAACATCTTCTCGGCCGAACTACAATCTCTTCATCACATCACAAATCCAATGGCATGCCATTTGTATCGAATCTAGTCCGACAAGTTAATAGGGTATTATTTTACTTTTTCTAATTTCAATTTTATTTACACGAAAATTTTCAATACTCATTCAATTCAAATATCTATTATCTTAATTTATATACAAATTAATTTTCACATAAGTGTATACCATCAACACCATACATTTGTCACAATTTATTTATTTTCAATCAATACACTTTTCAAATAATCACATATTCCATAATTCACTTATTCAATTCAATTTTATTCAATTTATATCACTTTCATTTTCACTCAATATTCATATCAATTTCACATACTTACCTCAAGTCTTATTTACCATACATAACAATTAAAATTTCAGCAATCAATAATAATTAAAATTCGAATTATAGTAATACACACCGTAATTCTCCCGTTTTAGTCCTCGATGACCTTCTCCTTTCCTTTCGGTGCTGATGCTTCAGGTTCTTTGTTGGCTACGAAAATAATAGTAATTTACATTATTATTTACAGCATTAATTATAATAAATAATTAAATTTCTAAACAACTCCTACATTATTCTCAATTTAATCCTAACTAAACTTAATTATTTTCTTAATCCAATTCACTCTCTTTTTCTATTCAAATTTTGTCTAAACTTATATTTAACTATAAAATTTCCAACATATTTCCCTAATTTCGAAATTTCTTCAATTTAGTCCCTACAACATAAAACTTATAGCCTAGTTTACAATTTAATCCCTTAATCAATTCTAACTTAGAATTCATTCAATTAAATCCCTAATTCCATAATTTTTCCAACATGAACCCTGCTTGGAAACATATGAACTCTTGAACTATCAACTTAATTTCATCAAAATCTTGTTTCAAAGCTCCTAAAACATCAAAATTAACTAAAAATGACTTAATTGACTTACCAAATTAACTCCAAGCTTCAAATCCTTAGTTTTCTCTTTTATTTTTCTTTCCTTTTTTCTTTCTCTTTTTCTCCCTTACTTCCCGTTTTAAAATTCTGTTTCTATTCCCTTTTGTTTCTTTATTCCTTTAATTCTTTTATACTTTATTATTTTATTAACATAATATAATATAAATATAATATATTAAAATATCTTTTACTTTAATATTAAGTAAATTAATAATTATATAAGAAGTGTACATATTTATATTATTACAAATGTCATTATCTAATTTGCTTATTAAATAAAAATCTCATAATTTAATTAATACAATTAATAATTATAAAATATCTTTGTACTTAAATTATAAGTAATTAAATATTTAAATTACAAATGTACCAATACAATTCTTACACATGTATATTTTATTACCATACAATTGTCTTCTATTTAATTTATTTATAATAATCATTATAATATATAAAACCTAAAAAAAATCTTTGATTTTATTTCACCAATATGCCACCTCATTTGTAGTCAATGGCTTAATTGCCATTTTAATCCTTTTTATTTTCTATTGCTTTATAATTAAACTTTTACCCTTTATTCAATTTAATCCTTTTTATTACTTACTCTAAATTAAGCTAAATTCACTTAATTAGATCCTAATTAGACACACCACTAGGCTCATAAATATTTTTGATAATTATTTTCGAACTTATTTCACTAAGACGGAGGCCCTATAACTCACTTTTCCGTTGCCCGTGAATTTCAGGTCATTACACATGGCATCGGCACAGATATGCTAGAACATGTGTAAGACCATGTCTAGGACATGGCATTGGCACCTACCCCATGTTTGAGGCTAAATGAGTATCCGATAAGGTTTCAAATGGTTTAACGGTGAAAGTATGATTTCAAGTTAACCAGGAAAGTATAACCGTGTTGTGAGTGGTACAGGTACCTATATGGTATGTATGAAATGTGAGCTCAATATATGCTATATGAGGTGTATTGAATATTGATGAGTAAGTTTTGCTTATGCCACTTGTGTATTATGATACTTGTTGATGAATGGTAAAGTTATATTGTATATTTATTTATGTGCAGCTTACTAAGCTTTATACTTACTCCCTGTCCTTTTCCATTTTCTTATAGTGTTGCTATCTAGCTTAAGGATCAAAGAACGTCAATGATATCAATCACACTATCAATCGAAGCTTTTAGTATAGTTTAATTTATATTTTTGAATATGAAATGTATAGGGAACTAGATTTGTGTTTTGTGTCATTATCAATTCGGCCAAATGTGTTGCCTTGAGATAAATCTCTCATTTTGTATTAAACCTCAAATTATGGCTAATACCCATTTTGATTTATATACAAGGATGTTATCTTTAGAGATGAGTAAAATGCACACATGGAATGTTGTTTATTGTGGCTGATTTGGTTGCATGAGATAACCTTTTATTGGTTTTGGTTGCTTATGTGTAAGTTGTGTAAGTAAGGGTGGCAAAGAGGTTTGGTAAATAGCCTTATATTGTCCACACGGGTAGACACACGGTCGTGTGTCTAGGCCATGTGTGACACACGATGTAACGACCTGAATTTTACGGTAAAAGTGTATTTTCGGGTCTTAGTTTCTGAAAAATGGATTTGTAAATATTTATTAAAAATATTTACGAAGTTAAGTGGGTAGTTAATTAAGTGAATTAACTTAAATTAAGGATAATTAGATAAAAATATTAAATTGAATAAAGTGTGAAAGTTTAATTATAGAATAAAGAAAATTGAATGGACTAAATATGCAAATAAACCAAAATGAGTACCAAGTGTATGGTAAAAATAAAATACATGTGTAATAAATATTATACATACATTTGCAATACATGTATGTATTTACTTATTATTTAAGTAAATATTATTGTATTAATATTATTTTATATTAATTAAATAAAGTAAAAAAATTAATTAATTAATTAAAAGTTGACAAATGTATGGTGCATATAATGACATGTGTAATACTAATATATATACAATTGTGAAATACATGTATGTTTACTTATTATTTAAGTATATTATTAAATTATATTATTATAATATATATAAAGTAAATGAAATAAAAGAAAAAGAAATGAAAAGAAGGAAAGAAATATAATAGCATGAAACGAAACACATAAGGAAGGAAGAAAAAAAGAAAAGAAAGAAAAAAAGAGAAATTTGGGGATTTGAAACTTTAAGCTTTAATAGGTAAGTCAATTAAGTCCTTTTCTTTTAATTTTGATGTTTTAGAAGTTTTAGAACAAAGTTTTGTAGAAATTAAGTTGAGATTTTGAAAGTTCTTAGGTTTTTGAGTAAAGTTCATGTTGAACAAATGATTGAATTAGGGATTAAATTGATAGAATTTTTAGTTAGAATTGATTAAATGATTAAATTGTAAAAGAAGCTATTAGTTTTACATAGTAGAGACTAAATTGCAAGAATTTTGAAATTAGGGTTTTATGATGAAATTTAGATAGTTATGTCTAAGTTTGGTTGAAAATTGAGTAGAAACAAAGTATGAATTGAGATAGAAAAAGTAAGTGAACTTAGTTAATATTAAAATTGAAATTAAAGTAGAAATTGAATAGAAATTGAGTAACAAATTTAAATATTAAATGTAAATTAGTATTGTATTAATGATTATGAAAATTATCTTAATTTTTCGTAGCTAACATCGCACCCGAGGCATCTACAAAGAAAGGAAAAGAAAAGGTGGACGAAGAATAATTCAAGAAATTACGGTTTGTATTTCTATAATCCGAATTTAATTATTAATTGTTATATTTTAATTTAAATGTTTATGGTAAGAAAATTAAGGTAAGTGTAGTATATTTGATATTGAATTGAGTATTTGTGAAATTATAATTTTTATAATATTTGAGCATTGGTATTGAATTTAAATTGAGTTAGTAATTAATCTGAATTTTAATTATTAACTGTTATATTCTAGTTTATATGTTATTGTAAGAAATTAAGGTAAGTATTAGTAATTATTATTGAATTGAATTTATATGGATATATGTGGTTGATATGAAAATTGAATATTGGATGTATGTTGTATTTGAAAAATATATTGATTGGGAATGTGATGAAATTAATTATGAATATGTGATTATTATGAAATTTAAATATTTGTTATTGAAAAGGAAAGTGAATTGTATTGATTTGAGAATATATGTGATTAATTGAAATGTGTATTGGTTAAAAAAAATTTTAAGTGAAATTGAAAGCCCTATTAACAGTATTCGGGCTAAGTCAGATATAGTTGGCGTGCCATAGGATTGAAAGTGTTTAGGGATACTTCGACCTTGAGTTGATGAGGCACTATAAGTGTCGTACTATTACTTCGACTTTAAGTCGATGAGGCACCTTATGTGTCGTACTGTTACTATTACTTCAGATTATTCCAATGAGGTACTCTGTACCATACTGTTACTGTTACTGTTTACTTCGACTTGGCCAACGAGGTACTATGTGCTGTACTGTACTGGTGTGATGGTTGGATTTGTGTATCCGTCAGTGTCCGAGTCATGTTAGTAGGGGATAAATAAAAGTACTGAATGACTGATTGTTACTAAATAATTGATCGTTACTGAATAACTAATTGCTACTGAGCAAATGATTGTTACTGAATAATTAATTGCTACTGAATAATTGAATGTTACTAAATGAAATTGATAAATTGAGTGACACTGAAAAATATTGACTTATATTAAGCTTGGATTATACAGGTTACTGAATGTAATGTAATAGTTGAATATTATTTACTGAAATTGAATAGTGAACAGAAGTGTAAGTGAGACATATGAATGACAAATATTATTGTTTTTAAATGATTTGTGAATTTATTTTGAAAAGCTAATCGAGTTAATAGATGATAAAGATTGAATGAGTTATAAAGGATTTATCCATGAAATGAATAATTGAATATTTATGATCATTATATGATTTTAAGTGTATGTTATGTTATTAAGTGTTCAGATTATAGAAATACCACTGAGTTTATACTTAGCGTACGGTTTGTTTCTGTGCCCAGGATAAGTTAAAGTCAGATTGTTGAATCAACATCCCAGGCCAATCCCAAACTGTAAGTGGAGAAGTATGTTCATTATTGGTAATGGCATGTACCTAGGATGTCAAAAGTGATTATTTTGGAAAGTTATTGTAAATGTAGTTATAAATGATAATGGTTGAGTACACAGCTTAATTAAGGTTGGTATAAAGATGCAAATTTGGGAATAATTATAAATAGGTTTGATTAGTAAATTATCACTAGGTTTTGTTGATAAAAATTGTGGTACCATTGAAGATACATTGGCTAGACACTTAAGATGGTCCATTTAATATGTTTTAGATGTGTTTGATCGTATTTTGGTAAGTTAAAAGATTAGAAATTATGTTGTTAGTGGTTTATGATTTACAAGGTTGGTAAACTTGAATTGTAAGACTCATTTTGAGTCCGCATGGCTGGCACACGGGCGTGTGTCTTGGCGTTGTGAAACTAATTTGTTCATAAGTAATAAGTCAGAGAGTTATATGGGTAAAGTACACGGGCGTGTGGGTACTGTTCGATAAGAAAATTTTGAAAATTTGAGAAAAATTCGTAGTGATTTTAAATTAGTCCTGAATTAATTTTACTGTTCATATTGGACTTCGAGGGCCCATTAAAGGGATGATACATTAAATTTAGGATAAGTGTAAACAATTATATTAAATAATGTCTGTAATTGAACTGTATTGACTGGTAATGTCCCATAATCCTATTCTGGGGATAGTTAAGGGTTAGGGGGTGTTACACACAATTTGCCCTATGGGCGTGTGGTCCGACTGTGTGCCCTCTGCACGTAAAAATTTCAAGTCAGTATGCATGATAGTAAACACACGGGCAGAGATACGGTCGTGCACGTAAAAGTTTCAAGTCAGTATGCATGATAGTAAACACATGAGTAGAGACACGGTCGTGTGTCTCAGCTGTGTGATGGACACGGCCTAGCACACAGGCGTGTGCCTTGGCCGTGTGACATTTTGAGGATGCTGATGTAAGAAATAGAATGTCCATGTTTTTACACACGGGCTAGGACACGGGCCAGGGACACAGGCGTGAGCCAGGCCGTGTGAAAACCCCTGTAGGTGTGCATTTAGAATTAATTCCACACGGGTGGAGGACACGGGCATGTTGCCCTTCTACACGGACGTGTGCCCCATTTCAAAGTGAAATTTTTTATAGATGGTTTAAGGACCTAGGCTGATCCCGAATAGTTTTCACTGATCGATTTGGTGGCTCGTAGGCCCATAATAAAAGTTTAAAGTAGAAATTCAAAAAGTTCTAAAATCGGACCAAGTCTTGGTGACTTGGGGAATATTTGTATTGATAAACCGTAATTTATACATATTTTTACCCCATGTTTAACGTATTTTATGGATGATTTTCCATAAGAATTGGTGAATTCGATGCTCCTAATGCTTTAATATCATGTTTTATACTTAAGAGAGCATAAGAGAGCGAAAGGAACGAGAAACGGGCCAAGAACGGAGAAAATAGGCCAAAGTACGAAATCAACAAGGCCTGGACCTCCTCACACAGGCAAACCATACGGCCGTGTCAATCTGGCAGAATCGAAGCACGACTCACACGGGTATAGCACACGCCCGTGCCATTCTAACAGGCTCGAACACGGCCTAAAGTAATCGCACATGAGCGTGTCACACGGTCGTGTCCTTGCCGAGCCCAAGTTGAGTCCAATTCAGAAAAGGCCACTTTTGAGGGCTCATAGGCATTCCAAAGCCTATAAATACACCCTAGAAGAGGAGAAAAGGGAGACGGAGAATAGGGGGTAAGGAATTACTCCAAGGAAGCCGATTGATCCATCTCAGAAGCCGAATTCATCATCAAGACTAAAGATCTCTCCTCAATTTCCCTTCAGGAGTTTTGGGTTTTCTTTATGTTTTGTATTCTTTATTCTTATGAGATGTTTTCTTATTTAGTTATGAACTAAAACCCCTAAATACCTAGGGGAATGAAACCTAAGACGAATCTTGTTATTATTTTCTAAATCGTATGATAAATATTTAACTTGTTTTTAATTATGTGTTCTTAATTCTTGTTTTGATATCCCAGGATACTGATTCAAGACATGCTCTTATTCAGAGGAGGAATAGACCCTGTCTAAGAGTGCATTTGTCATAATTAAGCGGAGTTGATTGCGCGCCTAGACATAGAGTGACAAGATTTTGCCAAATTAGGGTGAAACCTAATAAGGGGATCCATAGATCGAGTTAATACAACCCTAGAGTGTTAATTAGAGAAAAATCTCGGTTATTCAATCTAGGGATTAGACGTTATTAGTCTTGAATAGGGATAATAATATAACTTAGGGATCTCTACGGAACAAGTTGAATGAATAAATCGTCCGATTCGAAGCCAGAATAACAAGTAAAGTCTAGGTGGATTTTTCCTTAGGTATTGTCTTAAGTCAATCAATTTTTCCTAAAAGCAATTCCCCAATTGTTTTCTCTATGCGTTCTTAGTTTAGATAATTAGTTAATTAAAACAAACCCTCTTTATTCTTAGGCTAGATAATATAAAAAAGGCAGTCATTACTAGTACTTTTAGTTTCTTTGGGTTCGACAATCCGGTCTTGCTAGAACTATACTACTGTTCGATAGCTACACTTGCCTACATCACGATAATAGTTAGTTTCAAGAATGATTAATTATAAATTTTTAAAACCTATCACGAAATCACGCAGTCATGTATGCATGGGATCGAGTTAAGTAATGCCTCGCATTCCGCTCCGGCGTGAATTACGGGTATGGGGTGTTACATGATAGATGGAATGCGTGAGTCTTTGAACGCTATCGTATCACCGCGAACTCAAATATACCTTAAACTATCATAATGTCTAAACGTGTTTTTAGCTTAGATGGCTAGAAAACGTGACTTTCATTTCTCTCTCTAAAATCGATTTATTTCCCTAAAAATGAAAAAAAAAACTAAAACTCTAAATATTTTTAAAAATCAGCCTTTTATTTTATTTAATTTACCCTTATTTTGCATATATTACCCTAAAATCCGAAAAGCCCAACCGGTTGGCGACGTCGTGACTCTTTTCGTTGCTAAAAATGGCTACTAGATTAAATGTATGCATGATGTTTTTTTTTTTTTTTTCAAATAGAATATTGTGGGCCATATTCCTGAACTACATCCATCTTAAGAGTATAAAATTCAAGGACACCAACTTTACAATATCCATTTTTCCCTTCTTTTCGTATTTATTTATTTGATTTGATCAGATTTTAGTGGTTGATGACGGTCGCAAATGGTTAAAATTTACTTATACTACTTGTATTTTTTTGAAAATTAAGAATTTTGTCTTTGTTTTTTTAAGAATTTAAATTTTTTTATATTTTAAAATTCAAGTCCAACGGTTAATCCTGTTATTTATTCTTTGTCAAATTCAAGTTAAGTACATGACTACTAAGTGAGTAGTTTTTTTTTCAAAATATCATAACAATAAATTTAACTAAAAAAATTAATAATATTAATAATTAAACTTAAATTTTAAAATATAAAAAATAAAGGGATTAAATTCCTAATTTTTGAAAAATATAAAAACTATAGAGATATTTTAACCATCACAAATAGATAGTTTTTAGGTGGGGAAAAAAATGATGATATCCATAGGCATGGGGTAATTCATAATTGTCCTTTTCCACCCATAATTTTAACTTAATTCCTCTCTTTTATTTGTTTTAAATGCTTATTTAAAATGAAAAAAAAAATACAGCAAAAGATATCATGAATTTCAAATTTGACAAACTCAACTTGAAGATGGGGTGGAGAGATGCATGCATTAGATTTTTATGGTGTAATTCGTTGCCTTGAAGTAAAGAAAAATATGCATTGAATGTAAGTTGTTGGTTGGCATATGGGATTGTATCTTGGTCCCATACCTAGTTGCGGGCTGAAATTAAAATTGAAAAAATAAAAATAAATAAGACTGGAGATAAAATTGTGAGAATTTTATATTATAATAAAAGGAGAAAGAAAAAAGCAAAGTTGAATAATTGAATCCAATCTCTTCAATTTTACAACCTCAAATTTGTGCTTCACTTTGAATACGTGACAGAAAGAGAGTTTTGATTGCATTGAACAACATCATTTTCATTGCAGTTTGGTAAATATGACAATTTGGCAAAGATAAGAAATTGGGAAAGTGAAGTCTTTTAAACAAGTCCTTCAACTTGTGCAACTGCCCCCATCCTTATTTATGCACTACTTCTTTTGTCATTCTCTATTCAACCATTTTATTTTTTTTAAAGTATATAAATTGAAAAAAAAAATTATTGCATTAGCTACACTTTCCAGTTTTCCAGTTCAGGTTCATCATGTTGTTTCAGAAGGAAAGCATGATTTTGATTTTGGCAGCATAGCAAGTTGCTGGTACTTGGTAATCTGGCGTATCTCTAATACTTATATATGATATCTCAATGTCAGACCCAATCATGCAATGCCACTTGATTTCATCCCCAAACTGATTTTTTTTTCCAGTGGATCAATCATGGAGGTAGCTCATAGTTAATCCAAATTCCAACCAGGATTTTAAGTCTACATGGAGCAAGTGCAAACCCCAATTGCAATTTTTATATAGGATATAACTAATGAAATGTTAAATACAATAATCTTTTTTGAAATAATAAATGAAATTATTCTTAAAAATGTTTATAAATGACGAATAAGCAAACCCTTCTTTTATATATATATCAAGTTGAGGCAATACCAGGGGCTTAGACAATTTGGGTTGATTAAGATTCCTTGTAAAAAAAAAGGGGTCTTTAACGGGAGAAGACGTAAATATTGGGAATTGGGAGGAAACTAGGAAAATGTATGTGTTTGGTTTGGTACTAGGAATTCAGCCCAAGTTTCAACATCCAACTTGCTTTATTTTTTTATTACACAAAGGAGAGGCTGAAGGTCAGTTGCCAAATGGGGAAGAATATCATATGCATGAATCAACAAGTTGTTAGAAGATTGGATTTTTAAGTTTAAAAGTTTCAAAATAAGTATTCTTTTTTGTTATGTTTGTTGTAACTCTTAATTTGTCTTAATGTTTTTAAATAGAATATGCTTACACATACTGCGTTGTGTAATAAGCCAAAAGCAATGGTTCAAGAAACAAGGATAGAGAAAGGAAAAGAAAAAGAAAAAAAGGGAGCTTTCATGTGAATGAGATCATAAAGTTGATTATTTCTCTTAGATTCAATTAATCATTTCCTTTAATGCTTTCAAGATATTTGAAAATGGTGGTCGTTGATAGATCATTGTCTTTGTTTTTTATCAAACATTCATTGAGCGAAGCTGTATCTCTGCATTGGTAAGATGGCTTAGCCGTCGTCGAGATTTGACGCATCAGTAGTTGGCACACAGAGAGGATGTTGTGCTGAAAGTATCGATTAAATTTTAAATTTTAAAACGACACGTAAATTGAAAACGTAATGTTATTCATGTTTAAAGTAGTATGATACCATTTCCCAGCTTTCGCAAGCCTCGAAAAAGAATGGCAATAGAACGAAACGAGAGCAGAAAGTTACTATACCAGTTTATCTAACATGGCAAAATGAAAATGAAGAACAGGGAAGGAGAAAAGCATTGGAACAAAAGAGTGTAGACTGTGGATACTATGAAATTATACAAATTGAAATAGGAACTACTGTTTTTTATCTCTTTTCCATTTTTTGCTTCATTTTCCCCATAGCTATATACAGCTTTCCCTAAATGATCAAAATCACAAAGATGAACAGTTTTTACTAATTAAATGACTGAAATCGTTTTTTCCTTTTTTTGATATTAACTTCAAGCATACAATCCCTCTTCTTCCCATACTTCCACCAGAAAATCAACCATTTCCTGCAAATTAAGTCATTGTTATAAGACAGAAATATTAGTGCAGACCAAGAAAAGCTTTACTTAAAAGCTGGTTACACGAAGAGTAGACTTACGGAAAGAAGAATCGGTCGTGGGAATGGATTCCTGGTCCCAAGTAAACTTTCATAAGATGCATTCGAACTGTAACAATGTAACATCAGAGAAATTAAGATAAGTAGGATTAACACAAACTACAAACACAGAATCTCAAGATGAAGAGTAACACACCTTAATCTGGGCTGTCGACTTTGTCGAGTATGGTTCCTAGGCCTATTACTTCCAATCCATTGGAGTCTGGCCTGATTCCAGACAATAAGACCTACAATGAACACAAATATAATTGTACGTTTTAATTTTGAGAATCTCAAAGTTAACAATAACATCATGAATCAAATTTCAATGATCAATCCTTGACTCATCTATTCTGTTGACTTAGAAATATATATATTATATAATAAACAAAACTTGCCCTGATTTACAAAATCAGATGGGTTGACAATGCCACTGCTGCTACTGCATTGGCTTAGAGTTGGGTTTGATGCACTAATTGATGACAAGCTCCTTTGAGATTGGAGGGCACTGTTTTCCAATTCATACGTGCTGCTGCTCCAAAAATCATCAGAAATGCTAGGCTTCCTCACTCTACGCCCTCGAATTCTCAATCCTTTTGTTGGCTCATCCACAGCAATAATCGGTGTGGGTTTAGTGCAGCATCCGAAACAACCACTGCTCTGTTGAAAACCAGGTTAAAACCATACACAGATATATAAAACATCTAGCAAGAAGCAACTGCAGAACTGAGCCCGTAGCAAAAGGGTTTTACCATTTTAAACAAAAGTAAATTTGGTAGAAAGCTACTTTTTCCCTTTGCTTTTTTCATCTTTCAGAAATAGGAAAATATCACTAAATTCACTAGTTACACAGCCACACTGTATCAACTGTTAAGTCCTGCAGCAATTTGCCAACTATATCTCCTAGTGGAACGATATCATATAATTGAAAACGCAATAAAAGAAAAACACTTTGCGTCTGTTAGATAGCTTGAGCAGCTAGGCTAGTATTTTCAGGTCTGATCTGCATCAATGACATTAAGGAAGTCCTAAGATTAGCTAATAAAAGGAAAGAAAAACATATTACCAAATTGAAAGCTAAAAAAGTCCCTAAAAAGTAGTATTATTGTTGGTTTCCCAGCTGCTACACTGGGAAAGAGGCATGACATTGTCAACAGATTATTCTGCAAATTTGCAACTATGTTCAGAGTATGTGCATATTCCACTTGGAGAAATCTTTTCCTTTCTAGTATAGACAAATAGATATATTCTTCCCCAATTACAGATTAATTCCTTGACATACATAAGCACCTTAATCCGGCCATACACACAAATCTGAAAAGACCATGCATATTTTATAGGAAGTTTCATTTGGTCAAAGAAATTATACCCTTTCAAGGATTCGTAGAATGACCAACTAGAAACAAATTTCTTGTGAAGGGAGCTAGTATAAGATACAGTAACAATAACTCAACCTGTAGAGATTTTGTCCATTTTCTACATTTCCCTCCATGATATTGCCATCTTCTCATGGTAAAGTTGCATTGAAACCAAGTTAAATCATATAAGCAAATTAAGTTTCACAAAACCCCCTTGTTCTCCACCTCCCATCATATGTTTATTAACTCAGGATTTTGTCCTATCCCATCAGACAATTTACAGTTGCAACATATTGTGCATAAACAGCTATGCCGTTGTATGTAATTCGTACTAACATGATGCTACTCACCCCCACCAAGAAAAGAAAAAAAATGTGGTTCCTTGTCTTTAAAGATTGGGACTTCCACTTCAACATTTTTATTTGGTGATTTATTGAAAAAAAAAAACTGCGTTTTGGTCCTAATTCCTAATAAAGGCCTTCCTTTTAACTCATATTCTATTAAATTGGTACTCTTTAGCCCAACAATATAGTTGCAAATATTAATCTCGTTTTCTCAGCCTATACGTATTACCAAATTCAAAGGCCAGCACTAAATCAGGTAAACTGTGACTTAAAACGCGCCTTAAGTATCACATGAAACTACAAAAATAAGTAAAAAGAAATCCAAAAATAAAATAAACCATGAAATCATTGAGGGAAAAAAAATTACCACATGCAATCAAGAAGGTCAGTTACCCAAGTAGTGATCATACGATGAACAGTGACCATTTCTTTTTCTTTTTCTTTTTCTTTTTTTTTCCCGGGCGAAACTATCAAAGAACACCGATCATCAGTGTACCTCACAGCCACCAAAAATACAACAATAATCCGAAAAAAGGAAAACTCAAAACCCAGCTGAAACAGAAACTGAGGAATCTGGAAATAAATTATTAGGTACTTGATATTATCAATATTTGTTATCCTAATATTCGGGATAGTGGGTGAGAAAGATACTTAGATAGAAAGGAAAGAAGAAAAAAAAAAAAAGGGATAATGGCGGTTGTTGCTGCAATTTGATTGGGCAGTTTAAAAGAAGAAAATCATAATTAGTGAAAGCTTGAGAAAGTATAATTTATGCTATGATTTCATTTTCCTGGGTTACGGGTGTGGGGTGGAGGAGCTGTTTTTTAACTACTCTTATCTAATCAGAATAAAAGCTTTTTGAAGGGATTTGAAATGCACGCGCTTTAGGGTTTTTGATTATTGATGGATGTACCGTTTTTTGAAATATCGGATTAAATATATCTATTCATTTCGCTAAATCTAAATTATGAGATGAATATATTGAATAAAATATTTTTAACTTCCATAAAACAAATATATATATATTAATTATTGGAAACTGTCAAAATTCCAAATTAATAAGCGAATCATGAAAATGCTGAAACGAAGTTAATTATTATTTTCTTATTTAAAAATTATAAATAATTTAAAACGTTTTATTTATCTTAAAAGTTATCAATATTTCCGAAAAGAAGTTGTTATCAATATAAAACCCTACCCTGATGGCAAGAAGCATTAATGTTGAAAATGAAGTTTGGATTTAAAAAATGGGTAAATAATTTTAAAATGTTTAATATTGCCCTCAAAGTGGCGCCAATTATGTTATAAACATTTGAAAATTATTGGTTTCAAATAATGGGTAAGCTTTTTATTTTTATTTTCTTTTTAAATTTTTTTTTATGATAATCAACTACCCAAATATTAATTCCTACAAATGAAGTGTGGGGACATGTATGTCAAAGGCAGCAGTAAAAAACATGGATGGCCATTGAAGCCCCCAATAAATCAAATGGGCTTTGTCTTTATCCAATTTCAACAAGCCTGACCCGCATCAGCCCGTCTTGTTTTTTCCTTCAGCTAAGTTGGCATCTGGACAACCTAATCCTAATTAGTTAGAAGAGAAATTCCTACAACTTGAAATGTGGATATTGTTACTGGGCTTATCGTCATTAAATATATGGTTTATGGGTCTATTTAGTTTTATCTGTGTTATTGGTCTTTGTTTTATACATCTTATCTTAATAAGAAAGCCCCATATCTTTCTGAGCTTAGCCTCCAAATTGGCTCATCCAAACACTTCTCCTCATCTCACCTCCTTTTCTCATTTAATTATGTTTTAAATATAAAAAAAAAAACCAACAACCTCTTGATCTAATGATAAAAATTTTATGTTGTGGGTACTAGAATTTAGGTTCAATCCTAAACAACCTCATACCCCTCCCCGATTATAAGGAAAATTTATAATAATAAAAGAACATTACTTGATCTTTCTTATTCTCAAAATACAAAATCAAACTTATTAACAACAATAAAATAAAATAACCCAATGCAAAACCAATCCATTCATTTAAATAAACTAATATATTGTATTTTTTTTTAATTCAAGTATGATTATATTATTATGATCATTGTTTGTGTTTTCTAATATATATATATGTTCATTCAATGTTTATCATTGATTCATATGAATTATAAGCGACTGATATTTAAAAACTTAAACATAATAATTAAATTGTTTTTATATCCATTTAAAATGTGTTCATATGCATACAATGATGCAACGTTGCACCCACTTAAAAAGGAATGTTTGTTTGTTTAATCTGAAGTTGGTATAATCAACTCATAAAAATGGAGATTTAAGGTGTACTGCTTTAAAGTACAGATTCCAAATTTGATTTTGTTGGCAAACTACTTAATTAAATGAGTTTCACTTTTCTCAACCGCTAAAATAATTATTTTTTAATTTACAATTATAGCAATACCTTCAATTAAAATAAATTATTGTAAGCACTACATAAGGTTAAATTTATAATTACAAAAATATACATTTATATACTGTGAAATCTAAATTCGAAATTATAAAATTTTTAAAATCTTAATTTCTTCCAAAGTTTCGAGGATGAAATTCGGTAAAAAATATCGTAGAGATCTCTTTATCAAAAGTTAGATTGTATTTTGCTTTTCTTCTATTTAAAGAACGGGTAAATTAGTTTTTCTTATCTTAAATCAAATATAAATTTATTTTATTAAAAATTTTATCCATTTGTATAATTAAAAATAATGTCCGTAACGAAATAACCACACAATCACATATAGCTCATGCTAGTGTACTAGACTAGTTTTAAACAATAAAAATAATTGAAATTTTTAAATAAATGACCAATTTACTATTGATCTAACCTATATTTTAAATAAAAAGAACAAAATTCAAACGGAATTGTGGATTAAATATCGTTAATCAAAATTGATGCAAACACTTGAGAAATGAATGGCAACATCAACTTTACGTCATTACCACTTAATCAAATAGCCTAAAACCCATTATATTAATCTTATATTTAGTAAATAATGGCGGTGATCCTTATCTTCATATTGCCATTGTTATTATATAGGGCAAAGCCAAAGGCGCACTCATCAGCTTACCTCACCCACCTAAATTCCTCAAAGTAATTAGTTACTTTTAATTTAGCCCATTTCGTAAAGATCCCAAATGCCCCTTTTTCTTTTTTGTCTCTCAATAATATATAAACATAAAAAGTGGAAGGAGAATTAATGAGGTCATATGAGAAATGGGGTTTTGATCAAATTATTGGGTAACTTTATCTTAATTATGTAAGTTGGTTGAGGAGCTTAACTTAAGCAAAAAGTATTGGCCCTTTATTTTTTTCTGACTTAATGGGTGAAGTGGGACCCTATTGGACCACTTTATTAAAAGAATGTAAAAAATATCCACCAATGTTACATGAAAGGAATTGCCTCTTTTTTTCTTTTTATTTTTTTAAATTACAAAATTAAATAATAATAATAAAGGTTAACTAGTGAGGTAATTGAGGGGGCAAAGGGATCCGGGGAAGCATCTAAATCAGCATCTTTTGTAGCATTGAGATTTGGTTATGTCATGTGCCTTTTTAGTGATGTGGTGACCTTCGATTGAAGCATTTTTCTTTTTTGAATGGGGATGTGTCATGTTCCACTGCCTTAGTGTGGCAACTCCTAATTCCCCAAATATTCAAACCTTAGACCTACCAAATTATATTTACATTTCCTAAATGTAGATTATGTCATCACTTGTGTCAAATTTAATATTAATCTCAAATAGAATGGGTAAAATCTTTTGAACGGAATGTTATATTTTGACTTGAAAGATGGACTTGACATCATAATGGTATAGTGAATGAGATATTTAGCAAAACAATTATAGTGTAAATTACTTCTGATTATGCATGCTTCACTAAGAAATATCACACATTAAACATTATAATAATTAGAATAAAAATATTATCACATTATCAAACATGAAAAACAAAATATTATCCATTTGAGATAATAATTAAAATAAAAATTTGTTTAATTAATAATTTAGTGTTGAATCATTATATGTAATGTAATAGTTACTCACCTTATTTTTTAATTATTATAATATAAAGAGATTCATTCATGAAAATAGAAAAAATTCATAAATAATCATTTATTTTTTTAAAAAATACATGTGAAAAACAGATTAATAACTATTATCGATATTGAATATCCTTAAAACAACGCCATTTAATGTGATTCAAACATATGCTTGGTACGTCAAACGCATGTCGTGAATCAGTCATCACTCTCGGAAAGAGGAAGAGAAATGCCTGCACGCCAAATTGTATATAATTTGTAATTTAGAAAAAACGAAAAAAAAATAGAAATAGAAATAACAATTAATATCCTTGATATGATATCTTTCTCTCTCTCTCTGGAGAAATGTGATTTGGTTGTTGCATAAAAATGGTTTCACATGGCTTGTCCAATCAGCGCTCAAACATGTTGGGGGACAAGACAAGATGCTGCAGGGATAAATAATAAATAAATTAATGTTCATTGATTCATTAGGCTTGATTATTGGGTCATCAAACATTGGAAAACCTACTCCAATTGTTTTTTCGAACCATGGCTGCCTTAATTATTAGAGCATTTTAGGTTGCATGATAATTAGTACATATTACAAGATTATTTAAGAAAAATATTCAATTGTTCAGAAAAAAAGGGGGAATTTGAAATAACTTAAAATTGAGGAGAAATTTGAGATTTGCACAAAGAGGCCCCCCACAACTACGAATTCAAAAATTAAAAAAAAGAAAAGAAAAAAAAGACAAGGTGGGGGTGATGAGAAGAAACGATTGTGTTCCAAACTCAGAGCAACTTTTTTCCAACTATATTTTCAGTTGGCACATGCCTTCTTTTTTGTGGCTTTCCTTTCCTTGTCTCCTTCACTTACCTTCCAAGTTTCTCTGATAATTCCCATAGTTTTAGATTTTTACTTTTTGGGGGCCAAACATAATATTACATAAAGATATAAAAAAATTTATGATATTAAATATAATATTTAATAAATGTAAATATTATAAATCAAGTTTAAGAATAGTTGTATCAGCTTAAAAATTGAATAACTCACAAGTCTGATTCAAATTACATTTTATTATTTATAAAAGGATTAATATATTATGTGGTACTTAAATTTGATCTTAATGTTCAATTTGATATTTTTCTTCTTCTAATTTGATACCTAATTTGGTTTCAATGTTTCATTTTAGTGTTTTCTTTTTTATACTGATTTTTCTTTGTCTTTTGTGAAATACTTGGATTTATCTTTAATATTTAATTTGTCATATGTGTCCCAATTAAGTATTTATGATTATCTGTTAGGCCACATGATATTGTTTAATCTAACTACTAAATTAAACTTATAATTACACTGAAACTCCAAATTGAAATGAAAAAACTTTTTATTCCATTTTAATTAATAAGAAATGAAAATATTAATAATAAAAAATCTTATCTGGTTAATAAAAAATCAAAATTTGGGCAATATATATTGTTATCGTAAATCTAAGTGTGAAAAGGTACTTCCGTCATGGAATCAACTAAGAAAAAAAAAAGTAGCTTAGTCAATACAAACATGAACACATATCATTTGTCATGCAGAAGTTGTTTTTCTTTTAAGTACATGGCTGAAACTCTACACTTTGTAATCAAAGACATAACATATACATACAACATCATCATGTGACCCTATGCTAAGTTTTGCCAGTTTGTGAGCCACCTCATTTGCTTGCCTTTCCATCAACAGCGAAGTTAAAAATATTTTTTAAATGGTGAAAATTAAATTATATATTTTTATGATAATAAAATATAATTTTATAATTTTAATATTATATATTTTTAAAAAAATTAAATAATTAAATTAAAATTTTATTATTTTTGAGAGGTCAAATTATAATTTTGTCATTATTAATTTAAAATTTTATAAATTATAAAAAATTTAAATAAGAATTTTTTTATTTTAAAGAGGCCGGATTCTCTCAAAGCACCTCAACAAACAGTTTCAATTTTTTTTTAAAATTATTATCAAATCCCTTAAAATTTTAATTAAATATGTCAAGTTTTTAGAAATCCTCACTTGATGTTAAGATGTATTACAGACATTATTAAAATTTAGGTGTTCAGTTTACAATTTTTCTTTTTGATAAAAATGTCTTGTGACCCATTAAAAATAAATCTGACAAAGATAAAATTGAAAATTATGCCACTATTCAAGACTTGACGTAACCTACAAAATTCCAATTTTTGAGGTACATAAATATTTATATGTTGTGACGTTTGTAAATTTGTTTAGTCCATCCATAGGCTTTACTAATTTATCTGAATTCGGAGGACAGATGTTAATTGTGATCAAGCTATATCCCTTGAGTACGTTTAAATGGCTTGTCCAAGCGAACTAACTTCTTCTATTATTACAAAATATTTTAATGTTAATATTTATTTTATAGTTGAATACTTTGATTTAAAGCTTCTAAAGGAAGACTTTAATTTAAATAAAATAACATATTATTAATTAGTGAATTGAACCTTGACAGCTCTTTTTGAGTAAAAAAAAGAAAACCCATTAGTCAACATAATTAACATTTCTGGCCAAAAAAAATAAACATAATTAACATCAGAACATTTGATTGAGTTACTGACCTTTTTTTTTCCAAAAATAGAAATAAGGGAAAAAAAATTATGCTAGTCTAAAACAAAGTGCTATTGCCCATCAGTTAAAAACTTTCTACAAAGAAGAAAAGAAAAGCTTTAGTATTTACAAAATTACAAACTACAGACACAAACTGTAGTGAAAAAGAAAAACACAAATTTCAAATTTGATTGTACAATAATTAAAGACCAAAATCTGTGTCCTTTTTTTTTTTGTACTTTAAAAAAAAATTAGCAGGAGTAAGCTAATCGTTGAACACCACGATCCCTGAGAATTCCAGTGTATAAAGCAACTCTATTAGCAGGCATTCCTCTATCTTTACCTCCACCAAATTTCTTGAATTTAGTCGATGAATTCAAAGCTGCTGAATTGTTGATTCTAACACGATTTTTCAGCTGTTTTCTGAATTCTTCTCCGTCCTTTCTTGGATCAACCACATCTTCAGCAAAGTGCACTTTTTTCTTCTTTTTTTCCTCCCTCTTCTTCCCCTCTTTTAAAAAAAAAATCAAAGAAAAAATTGTTAAAAACAATTAGGAACACGGACACCCCATTTTGAAACATATGCACGCAACTGTTATGTACCAGAAGATATGCAGGAACGGAGAGCTTGTTGAGAAGGCTGTGAGATTTGATCCAAAAGGTAAGATTTTTGAAGACGAAAAGCAAGGAGGATTACAGTACCAGAAACTGCCATAGCTGTTGCTAAGACCACTCCTTGTGAACTCAATATTGAAGCCATAATGGGTGAAAAGGAATGATGGGGAAGAGAGACTGGGGGGGTAGTTTTCTGGTGTTTACAGAGAGATAAATAGAATGATGATGGTTCATAAATCATAACATAAACTAGTGTGAATGATGAATAAAAAATATTGGATCAAATGGGGCAATAATTTATATATCTAGAAAGGAAAAGAAGACTTGATTGGTGGGTTTAATTTTTTTCCTTTAAATATAAAAAAAAAACCCTAAGAAATGTAATGAAAGGCTGAAAAAGCCGAAGGAATGGGTGATGAGTGGTGTTGTTGGCTTTTAGAGAAGGGATTGTAGGATTGGGATCTCTTAACTGCTGCTCGTGCATTACACGGCAAAGCCCGACGGCAATACCTTTGCTGCTGACGTCTATTCATATTTGATGGCTAATTCTTTTATTTTTTCCAACACCAAAATTGGCAGCGCGTGATCTGCACCCTCCATTTTTAGTATTTAATTTGTTTTTGGCCTTTCAGTTCATTGTAATTGACTAGTTTCCAGAGACTTTGGATAAGAATGTTAATGGCGCTTTCAATGCTTTAGTGTTTTTTTTTTTAAATTGCCTTTCTTGATTTTTTTCCATATTGCAAGAAAAATGTGACAAGGTGTTGCCATTTTTTTTCTTGTGCAATGGGGGGAATTTTCTAACGTCTGTATATTTTTCAACAGAAGGTTAGAATCTCATGAGAAAGATCAGGCTAATTAAGGAAATGACCAAAAACAGGAGGCAAAAAACAAGAGGATAGAGACTTGTAAGAAACCGACAATGATCTGTGTAATGTTAGAAGATCGACAAAAATATGTACTATAACTTTTGTCTTCGAAACTCTTACAAACTCCACACGAAATTGTTTCACTAAAACTGGAGAGTGAATTTCACGCACTGGAAAATAAAATGAAGGGAGCGTATAGAGAAGCTGAACAGCTGAATAGTTTTATAAGTTAATTTAGGGTTGAAGAATGGTTGCATGGTGTCATCCATGATGTGTCAGACTGTGGCATGCCAAAATATTGGACAGTGGAGTTTTTAAGATGCTTAGCTTAGATCTCTGGTTGAAGATTGGAAAACGACTGTGTCACCAATGGGATAATTGCTTTGGTAATTGCCCGACATTAAAAATGAAAAAAAGCTGCTGTTTTAGGGCTTCATTGGCACATGCTTGTCTTCAATCATTAATGTCCTCTTGCGGTTCTGGTTTGCAGACAAATATGGCTGTTTCTACTAATTTGTTTAACAATTTGAAGATAAGTACGTCCTCATTTGTCAAACCTTTCTGATTAGAGATGACCTTCAATCTCTCTGATAATCGATGAAAGGTATTGAAGTTGAGCCTGTGGTTGAATTTGTGTGTCAACACTTACAAGCCCTAGTAATAATACTAATTACATATCTCCTTCTCATTAAATATAAACATTCAAATCTTAAGTTGTTAGGAATTAGCTGTAATACCAAGTTATTGTATTTACATATTAAATTAAAGATTAAATTAATTTTTTTTGTTAAAAATTTATCTATTTTTACTTTTAAAATTTAATTTATATACGTCAATATAAAGTATATGTGGCATGCCAAATATCATTATCTTGTTATTCTATTAGTTACGTCTATTTTTAACAGTAAAAAAGATACAATTTTTAATAGAAACGATCAATTTACTCTTTAATCTAACTTATATAGATTAATTGGTTTCTTTTTTAGTAGAGGGGACAAAATATAATCCAACACCTAACATAGGAGCCTCTATGGTATTTTTATCGGAATTAGCTTACTAAAAAATAAAAATCAATATTTAAGAATTAGATAGGAAGTCGAATAAATTAATTCAACTAATTTTAAAAAATTAAAATGGATAAATTAATACTAATTAAAAATATTCAAAAAAATATCATAAAAAATTAAAAATTAGAAAAAAGTAATGATAAAATCAAAACATTTTTGGGTTTCTTTTTTCAATTTACGAGTAATCTACAAAAATAGTCACTTTTGTTTGGTCCAAGTTACATTTTAGTCACTTATGTTTGAAATGTTACGTTTTAGTCACTTATGTTATTATTTTGTTACAAAATGATCACTCTACCGTTAAGTTTCGTTATCTCTCTAACAGTAATCCTACGTGGCAGTCCAATTAGATTTTAGGTGCCAACTTGGATTTCTAAATGGGATGAAAATAGATTTTTAATTAAAAAATTTAATTATTTAAAATTTTTAAACCTAAACCTTAACTAAAAAAACTGTTCAGCTCCTCTTTTTTATTTTTCTTTCATCTCTCCTTTTTTTCAATGGTTTTTTTTGTTCTTTTTCATTTGACTAGAAAAATTATTATTAAGTTCAAAATAGTTGAAATCAAATTGACTGCTTCATAATGGAAGGTTCAGGTATGTCTCCTTTGCATTCCTCTATCTCTTTTATTCAATACTGAAAAACAAAAGATTAGATTTTTTATTATTTAATTATAAAAATTTTAATTTAGGAATTTCATTAAATAATAAAAAATTCAATCTTTTGTTTTTTAGTATTGAATAAAAGAGATAGAGGAATGCAAAGAAGACATGCCTGAACCCTCCATTGAATCCATTTTTATGAAGCGGTCAATTTAATTTCAACTATTTTGATCTTAATAATAGTTTTTCCAGTCAAATGAAAAAAAAAACATTGAAAAAAAGAAGAGACGGAAGAAAAATAAAAAAAGAGGAGATGAACAGTTTTTTATTTAAGGTTTAGGTTTAAAAATTTTAATTAATTAAAAATTTTAATTAAAAATCTATTTTCATCCCATTTAGAAATCTAAGTTGGCATCTAAAATCTAGTTGGACTGCCACGTAGGATTACCGTTAGAGAGATAACGGAACTTAACGGTAGAGTGATCACTTCGTAACAAAATAATAACATAGGTGACTAAAACGTAATATTTCAAACATAAATGACTAAAATATAATTTGAAACAAATAAAAATGACTATTTTTATAGATTACCCTTTAATTTATTAAGATTCTTTATCAAGTTTTTAACAAATAGAAATAGTAATTATTTTGGATTTTATGTAATCCAATTTTTGAGGATTAATTTTTAATTTAATCATTTGAATAGATTGATTTAATCTGAGTTTGACAACCATAAAAACAACGGATAAAGTAGCATAGTAAAAGTGGGTGAGATGTGAATTCTTAGAATAATTTTGATTTAGACACAGATTTTTCCTTTTGCGTTTCTCTGGGCAAACGTAACAAGCTAAGCGATTGAAATCGGATAAGGGAAGTCCTTTCACAGGTTTCTATTCGACTCGGCATTGAAATTATCCCGACCCACGTTTGTTGATTTACATCAAATCAAATCATTTAAGCCCTCGATAAAGCTACAGGTAAAATTGGTTTTTAAAATTGTAATCTCAACAAATTTCCTCGCACACACATACTTACATTTAAAGTCCAGAAAGATAGTTGTAAGGCAAAACTTTCTTAAACTTAATTTGTAGCCACAGTTAATAGCTTGATGTGGCAAATGTGAGTGCACAGTTCTAAATTATTTAAAGACTAATGAATGAGTATGTCAGAAAATCGTGGGCGGATATGACCTAAAGTAAGAAAAGATTGAAGAAGATAGGACTCTTTGTTTTTCCAAAGTAGTTAATATTTTTAGATTGAATGGATGAAAATTGAAAAGGCTAAAGCCTACATATGGTCAAGATTTTACTAAAGAAAAACAAGTTTTGGTAGACTGATGGAGTCCACTTGGTGTAGTTTTCTGCAAATTGCTTGCTACAGATAACTACCCCATAAAGCCATGGACAAAGAAGTCCATTATGGCGAAACTTTGGTTTTACAAGTAAATATGCTGAAGCAGTAATAATAATATAATGAGAAAATGGAGCTTCCTGGAAGTTTCCAGTTATCATAGGACTTGGAAAGTCAAACAGATTTGGAGTAATGGGTTGGCAGATTCTGATTTTTGGCATTTTGCCGTTGGAAATTAAAACTTCAAATGATGGTATGATAGAAGATCATCCAAGAGCATATTTTAAAATATATTGTACTTACTCTACACATGGAGACGTTGAGATAAGTTTGGATGTTTACCAACCAATAAGTTGTACCTGCAAATATTATTTTGGTCTTTGCAAATGGGAAGCTAACAAAAAAGGAAAAGATTTAGCTTTTGGTTTGGAGAGAGTACCAAATTAGTAGTATTGCATGGATTTGTAGTTAAGGCCTTGCCAATCCAATGATGACTATCTATAAGGATGTAAAATAGACCATCCAATCCAATGGATCCATAGGATATGGGGCTTAAACCTCAGGGAAATTCTTGGCCGGATGAGATCACCAGTTTAAGGGCTGCATCATTTGTTTTTTTGATCAATAACGTTTTAATTCATTTTCCATAACAAGACAAGAGAGAAAGAGAGAGGGAATCACAGTATTGCAAACCGTGTCAAAGAGATACGTTTTTGTCTACAAAAGTGGATGAGGTATGAATTTACGAAGACAGACGATACTAAGAGGTGTCTGGAGTAAGATCCTGGGCTACTTGCAGAAGGTGTTCTATATTGATTTCAGGGTAGTGTTGTAATAGCTTTAAGTTAGCTGCAAAATCACCACTCAATAGCCTGCTTTTCACACACAACAACATGGCACAGCATACACGTAGAAGCATTTCCTGCACAAGGAACGGTTTGCTATCAACAATTATGCCTTCATTTAAATTTACAGAAAGTAGAAAGGACTATACTATTAGAGATAGAGAGAGACCTGGATGCCGAAAGGACTACTTATAAGAGAATCCCAGATTCTTAAGATAGATTGGAGATTGAATTCTTGAGTAAGTAGTAAAGTTATCCACCGGAATCCGTAGTACTGAGGCTTAACCTGTTCATTAAAAATACAGGGTATAAAAAAGAGGAGTATGCAGAAGGCTAGTTTCATAGTTGATACAGCTTGATGATACCTTAGCAGAAATCAAAATGAATAAAAGGGTTTAATAAACACCTTATATACTTTGTTTTAAACTTGCCTTAGAAGTGAATTCAAGATGTCGCCATAGTTCCTCATCATTGGCTTTCAGTAAGTCTGACAAGCGAGAAAGAGTAGAAAGGATGCCCACAGAACTATTATCTAATTGTTGACAGAAATGATCCACCGAGTCACTCAAGAGTAGGACAAAACATGAAAAGCTGTCTGCTTCTGCATTCGACTGCATAATAATGGAATTAAATGAATATATAATACCAAACCAAGCTCTTATGTCTCAATGATTTGCTTACAACAACAGAATTTGTTGCCATAAATGACCAAGGATCATATAACAAAATGGTTCACAAGGAAAAAGAGAATAAAAGATGGTTCTTACTGCATTCTTCTCATCTGTATCAGTGCTAAATACATAGTATAATGGTGCCAAGACCTCATTCATGCCTTGGACATAACGGATGGCGGGATTGAGTTTCGAAAATAGGAGAAGAACATTCCTCATTGATTCCTATAAACAAAAGCACATCCCAGCATGGAGTGAGTATTCAAATCACAAGAGGTGCTAACATGGATGCTTGATCATCTATTTGCAATTTGGAGTGTTGACAGATTGAACAGAGTGTGTTTGACTAGAAAATACACCATGGAGGTAAGAAGAAAAAGCCATGTACCCTGTGTTTCCTGCCGAATGATGATTCTCCTGAGAAGAATTTCATTTCAGGATGTGTGCGTTGCAAATCACGGTCGATCTGTTCTGCGATTTCCGTATGCTGGAAACCAATGTATCCATTATAACCATTTGCAAAATTATAGCATGAAAAAAGAATCCATCAATGGTTGATACCCATTGAACCGAGATTTACCTCAAAGTATTGATGCCAGACACTAGCCTTACCAAGGCTCAAAGGGTGATCTTCATGAGAAATTTCGTGCCGTATAAGTGGTCCAGCAGTATCATTATGAGCATTATTATGCTTATTAGACTGAAATGCTTCTTCTTTCATCCTTGCAAGTTCTGACTAGATTCCATACTAAGATTAGTGGAATAAAACTTCTAATATACTACCTACTAAACTGCATTTCTATTAACATGTAAGGTATTCTCCAACTATATTAAACAAAATCTATTGACTAAGCAAATGCCGCATCATAAATTGTTTCTTACAGGAGTCAAAAGAAGCTCTTCTTTCAGCTTAGCATATTTTTTCCGATTTTCACTCAGCTCTTTTTCCCATAAGTCCCGAGATGGAGGTAAGTAACCCAGTATCAGCTGCAAGAATTTACCATTCAAAGACAAATAACAAGTTAGATTCTGGTATGAATATCAAAACTCTGGCGGCCTTCGGCTAGCCAACGTAGCCGAGCAGCATTAGGGTTTTTGGTAATCACATTGTTAGAGAAGGGGATGATTCAGGCCAACCAAACAACATTGCTTATCTTCATAGTTCATAATTTTCCCAACTGTTTTAAGTTTTGAATTATGTAGAATCTTTGTTACCCGACTCTTCGGCACTACATCTATATCAATGCTACATAATATTCATTAATCTAGATAACATAGGCAAAAAACTGATAATGCTTGCAATCAAATGAAGAAATTTATTAATTAGAATGATTTTAAGAAAGTTACTTTCCAAACAGTTGCACGCAAATTTCCTCCTTCAGGAATCCCAGTGCTAGCAATTCTTTGAAGTTTTTCCAAATTTATCTCCTTCTGAGAAATCTGAATTGTACCACAATAATAATAAATGATCAACATTATGAAGAAAAGGATCTATAATTTAATGTTTAAAAGAAAATGAAATACAACAAATCTCTGACCTCGGACTCAATATCAGACCTTTTCTCATCAACTTCAATAGTTTTGATAACCGAAATATGACTCAACCCGTCTTTTTCGTGCCTCAGTTGACGCCCGTTATGTTCCAATTCTGCATCCACTTTCATCTTCCTCTTCACCATCGGCTCCTCTTCTTGAACTTCATTATGATCATGATCATCATCAGTTTCACTTTCACGATCGGACCTGAATCCGGTTGGTTGAAGAATCTCGAGCTCTTCACCCAATTCGGAAACCGAACCGGATCCTCCGCTATCTTCATCCTTGTCTTCGAATCCGGCGACTAAACTGCCGAGTCGATCGGGAAGCTTGAGCTTTTTGCCTTTGAGCATGGTGATGTGGTAGTGGGTGAGTTGGGACCGAGTCAGGCGAGAGTCGGGATGCGATTTGGTTCCATGGAAAGTCTTGTTTGAGAGATTGCAGAGTAGGTTTCATGACTCAGAACGGGGTAGGGATTGAGGCTTTCCCTTGGCTCCATGAAGAAGACTGGTAGTTATAAACGGTTTGAATGTTAGGTGGGTCCATACCGTCTTTTGCACCAATACAAAGTTCTCACGTGTACTATGTTAACTAGTCCTGTGTCACAGTGGATGAACAAAAAATAAATAAGTTATAAAAAATTAGAAAATAAACAATTTTTTGGAAAAATTATTACTAAAACAATTTGAAAATTGCACAAATAAAAAAAAACAATTATTATAAAAATTAAAAACACCAACAAGAAAAAGTGGAAGTTGAACCAAAACTTATAAAACACTTGTGGTTATATTTTTAAAAAAATACTAAAATGATTGAGTTTAACTAAAATATTTTATTTTTATTACTATAAAAGATATTTATATTTATATTTAATTTTGATTACTTGTTTATTTTTCAATTGAGTTACTGTCCATTAACTTATTACACCAAATTCGACAAGTAAAATTGTATACTATTTTTTTTAAAAAAAATTTATTTAAAAATGTTTTGGGATTCATAATGTATTATAATAACTTAACGGTTACTTAACTTACCTATCTCAATACCCAAAAAACAAATTATAATTTCATACAATCCATTTTCTTTTGCACATGATTAAAGTTCCGGGAAGAAAGGTACCCTCAACTGCATCTTTAGTTTTTATGGTCCTTGAAAACTTTATATTACATTAATGCACTCGCTACGTCTCATTCTTAAATGACCTCTTTATGGAACAAAGACACTTTAACATCTCCCGCCATTGCAAAATACGCCATGAATGCAACAGTAAAGTTTATGACACAAAAACTTGTATCTCCTTGAATCACTATACAACTCACGACGGCCTTAGTACCGAAGCAAATGCTTAGCTGTAGCTAGTCAATGGCTAGATGACAAAAAATGATTCGGTAACCAAAGAGGCACCAACCAGGGGGTCGGGGAAATAAAGGCCCACCGGCTGCACATGGGATAATTAAACCACTTACGATTTTATTTACGGAGGTGTTTCAGCTCCTAGGCCTGAGGGGCTGGGCTGAAGTTGATGCCTTTGCTCTAAACTTTGACATTTCACCATCTATCTGTAATGGTGGTCCAATATTATTTTCCTCATCATCAATATTGTAACTAGGAGGAAGGAGCCCAGTTTTCGTTGATTCTCGCATACCTGTCTCATCACCATTAGTGTAACAATAAGCTGATACTGCTTTCTAATATGTAGCCGCTGGGTGTTTCATGTTACAATATGAAAGGAAAGACTAAATACCTATACTTCAACTTCTTCATTTATTTTCTGTTCAGATGTCAATTTGTATTAACAATTTCGTAATATCTTTATTTATACTTTATTTATTTATATTAATTTAATGTGACAGAGTTAATTTAACATTAACTCGTGAATCGAATTACAAAACACTAAAATTTAGTGTGAAGTGAGGATTGATTTCTTTCTAGGCTACAATTTTACTTGTGAGTTCCATATAAGATTATTGTTTTATTATAAAAATAATATTAAAATAGATAGTAATTCAAATTTTCTTTTAATGGCCTTGTACTGGTGAAAAAGGAAGCTCAGGAAAAAAAAAACAAAATTGATTGATAATCTCCGACCTAATTAACTCTTTGTATTTGGGTGTTAGTGATTGATATTCAGCCACGACATTCATTCGTTACAATCGTGAAAACTCATATACGTCAAAAGGTGACCACATTAGACTTCTTCAACATAGGCCATTTAAGCTCCATTTCTTCTACTACAAAAATATTATTGAAGTTTTAACAGCTGTCACTAGGAGGAGATAAGCATCTACTCTGGGAGTTGGTTTAAGAGACTTCATTTAGCTGCTTAAATATATCTAATCTAAGCACTTCCACTTAAGATCATCTCTGTTATCAATAGCTCTTTGAGCCGAAAATTTAGTTTTCTTAGCTTATATATATGTATGGTCTTAGCTATATGGATAAGCTGCTAAGAATAGCATTAATGATAATATAGAGATCAGTTCAAATTCTATATAAAGAGTAAGACTGGCCAAATTCTAAGCAGATAACGCAGAATTTGGTGAGAGCGTGGTGAGTAATCAGTTTCTGATCATCAAAAAGAGATATTTATTACATCAAATCATCTCATATATAGATTTGCAAAAGAAAAGAAAAAATTTGGGGGGAGGGTCCCTTTTTTTAGTTTTGCACTAAGAATCCTTGTACGAACAAATGAAAGCTGATCAGTCGGTATTTTTCCCAGCAATTGATGCCGACACACTGTGTATTGGTTCCTTTGGAACTCTTTGATTTCATGATCATTGGGCCTACATTAATAGTTATGCCATGTGAAGTTCATAAACTCCCAAGATAGATTGCCCAAAGCATTAGTTTACAAGATATATCATTACCTTTTCTTTAATCATTATTCTGCATTAATATTTTTAATGGTTTTAAAAGAGTAATCATAGGTTTGAGTATTTGCCGATGAAAAAAAGGTTGTCCCGTCATTATTTTCTTTAAACTACATTTTGCAAGGGAAAGCAAACGGAGTCGTTTGATAGGTTCTTTAAGGTTTTAAAACAAAGGTTTAGGTGACGATGCTAATTGCCAGCTACCTGGTACAAGCCTTTTACTTGGCCGACAATTCATCTTTTCAGTAAAAAAAGCTTCTCCATATATACTATATATCCCTAATTCTCTCATCAGTTCTTATGTACTTGATTCATCTTCTTCTCTGAACCTCCTTTTTTTCCCGTACCTGTTTCAGCTTCAAATACCTGCTTTCTGTCTCCAAATTATGGTGCAATCAAAGAAGTTTAGAGGTGTCAGGCAACGACACTGGGGTTCCTGGGTATCTGAAATTCGCCATCCGTTACTGTAAGTAAGCTTCAAGTTTTTTCTCAGTGTATTCAACATCGATTTTCTTGTATCTTTTATGGTATATATATTTTGTTGCAGAAAGAGAAGGGTATGGCTTGGCACATTCGAAACAGCTGAAGAAGCAGCCCGAGCTTATGATCAAGCAGCGATCTTAATGAGTGGGAGGAATGCAAAAACCAACTTTCCCCGATCACAAACAGCAAATGGAGACCCGGAAGGCAATGAAAGTTCCCATTCATCATCACCTCCAAACGAACTATCTGAACTTCTCCATGCGAAGCTTAGAAAATGCAGCAAGGCACCGTCTCCTTCCATGACTTGTCTAAGGCTTGATACCGAGAATTCCCACATCGGGGTGTGGCAAAAGCGAGCAGGGAAGACCTCGGACTCCAATTGGGTAATGACTGTCCAGTTCGGAAAAGGGAATGCTCAAGTTTCCGCCAAGGGTTCCAATACCCAGGAACCGTCGTCTAGTAGCGAAGTGAGAGGAGAGATGGATGAAGAGGAGAGAATTGCACTACAAATGATAGAAGAGCTGCTTCAGAGGAACTGTTCTTCTTCATTTGGTGTGGCAGAAGAGGAGGGTAACTTGTTTGTTTAGTCCTTAATTTTCTTAAATGAGTTAAGAAGTCCATATGTTTATAGGATACAAAATATCATGTCATTCATGGGTCAAATTACATATAAAAGAATTTGAAGTATGTGATAGATTATAATTATAGGTTTACAGAATATAGAAGGTGTCAATTATGTTTACAAGAGACGGACATAACTTAATCATATGATTACACTATTTCTCATATGCTTACTCTCTCAGCATTCTCCTCCACCATATACTTATATTTTAATCTCATCCTCTACTTTAATCTTTTTGTCTTTTCTAATATTGACACTCCATCTATTCATACGTTTGCTATTTATTTTTTATTTTTAAGAATACACTATAAAAGTAAAAAAGAACTTAGATTTTATTGGTTTTTTAGGGTTAAAAAATGCTTAACTTTAATTTGCGGTTTAAAAAAGCTTATGGAAAGTGCTCTAATTTTCTTGATTTTTATTATAAAAGTTGTTATTATAATCGTGGGATTTCTTTTCAAAGAAAATGATGTTTGATTGACAAGCAATAGCAAGGCAAGCTTCTTTAATTAGATTGTATTTCCCTTAATTAAAGCTTGGATGTCTTAATCTAGTTATCCAACGTTTTATTTTATTAACATTAATAACCATATAACAACAATGAGTATTATTATTTAAAATTTTAATTAACTCTGATCAACTTTATTATCAAATAGACAGATATGAATTTGAGTGTCCTAAATTATATTTACTCTTCTATTTAAGTGTTGGAGGAATTCAGAATAGTTTTAAATTTCGTATCAAATTTTTTTAATTAATTTGGTGCCATGAGTTAATTGAACACTAATTTAATTAAGAAATTATTAAAATTTTATATAATTCAAATTATTATAATATTTTTTTACATAAAATCAATAAATTTTTAAATTTAAACCCAAATTATTATAATTTTAAATATTAAGTTCTATTTCGCTTTTATATAAAATTTTAATTTACATAATTTTGTCAATTATAATAAATCATTATATACCTGCTGATACCCTGTTAGTTTTTGGATTAAAAGGTTTGTTTTAAATTTAATTAAAAGAGAGGAAAAAAAAAGAACAAAATATCTCTCACAATGAGATAAGTGAAGGTGGTTGGGTTTGTTTTAAATGCTATGTTGTCTAATCGGATATGGAGAGATATGGTGGGCATATGTTTAGGGCTTCATTTTCAATGGTCCATCCCATAGGGCACATCCATCACCCAATTCGTGCACCTTTGATTTGACCCCGTATAAAAGTGATAAGTGCTGCCAACCCGAGTTATATCCATATATATTTATTAAACTAGAATAATTTTTTAAAATATTTTATAAATGAAAATTAAAATTTATTTAAAAATTTTAAAATATGAAACCGATGAAATATTTTTTAAATATTTTACATATTTATATTTTAAAAAATAAATTTAATATTTTCATCTTTAATATCTTTTTAAAATAAAAAATAATATTTATTTTCTAAAACACAACTCATCCTTAAATCTTTAAGTTTTGAGCTGTTAATGGGCCGGATTAAAGCTCGATTTTAAAATAATTCATACTCAAGCTCATTTTTTTAACTGACTCATCTCATTCAAAAAACTTATTTTGCTGTTGAAAATTTTTTAAAATATATCTTTAATTAGTATTTTATATATTTAAATTAAATTCAAATTAAATTAAAAAAAATTTGTCCAAATTTAATCTAAATTGAATCGAATCTATCGAGCCAGATCAATTACCCTGTACTTGGACAGAACCGAGCAAATGAAATTGTAATAGCCCGATTTTAGGCTTAGTCGGAACAGTGGTTTCGGGACCACAAATCCGACGAAAAAAAAATGTAATGGCTTGAATTTTCAGAGGTGTCGGAACGGTGATTCGAGATCACTAAATTCGACAAATGGGTAGAAAATATTATTAATTTAGTAAGTATAAGTTAAATATGAAGTTAGGAAAATTTTTGAAATAGTGAATAGTGCACTAGAAATAAATATTAAAATAATTAGAATCGAAATGAGGTATCAAGACCTCGGGGATTTTAAACTGAGCCATAAATATTTTTATAAATATTTATGGAGTGTTAAAAAGTTAGTATTAAAGTTTCGTTAAGAAATTTTAAAGTTCCGATAATTAATTGAACAAAAAGGACTAAATTGTAACAAATGCAAAATTTTGGGAAATAATTAAATAGCTTAAATGATAAAAGGAAGAGGGATTAAAAGGCAAATAGACCCAAGGTCTATTTGGGCTGGACGGCAGAGGCATGAAATCAGCAAGAAAGTAAGGAGAATTAAGGGCAAAATTGGAAAATTGCAAAATTTGCTTAATAAAGTTAGGACCCAAGTGGAATTATCTAGATTTCTCTTCATTTTTCTGAATTCTCATCAGCTAAAACACCATGGAAGGGCTTCTTCAAGCTGGTTCTTCATATTTTTATTACAAGTAAGTTCAATTCTTGACTATTTCTTGAAATTTTTGTATTTTTATGACTTTTACAACTAGGTCCACTTGTTAAATCCATTAGTTTTTGATTTTATGAAAGAAGTTGAAAGTTGATATGAATATGTGCTGGAAGTATATGATGATTTAGCATGAAATTAGAGTTTTAAATTGTTCATATGCTGATTTTATTGAAAGAATTGAATAGAAAGTGAATGTTTGGGACCTAATAGTAAAAGAGTTTGAAGATAGAGTTATATGTGGAAATTCTGAATTTCAATAGTTGTGTAACAACTTATAATGTCTAGTAAAGTACTAATTGAGAAAATTAGATTAATTTAGGGGTTAATTGAGAAAGGACCGAATTGTATAAACTGTGAAATTTGGGGCAAAATGGAAATCAACATTTTGCACTAAAGCAGTTTTGGACAGCAGCAGTAGTGTAACTTTGAAAAATCACCAAAAATTGTAGAGATTGAATTAGAGGATGAATAAAATATGAAATTAAAGCTTATTGAGTCTAGTTTCTTATAAAAGAAATGATGTGAGCAATGGAGTTGTAAATCATGAGATATAATAGATTTTGTGAGACAAGGTCAGAATGAATTCGGGTTCCCCTGTTCTGACTTTGGAAAATCATTAAAAATTGTACAGAAATTATTATGAGTTATAGTTTATATGGTTAGAATCCTTAATGAGTCTATTTTTAGAAGAAACAAGCTAAAACATCATCCGAATTCTGTACAATGAGATAATTAATTTTTAGTGAAGAGTGGTCGGAACTGTCAGACAGCGAAACAGGGGAAACTTTAAAGAATAAACTGTACTATTTGGCTGAACCAAAAATTATGAAAATTTTATGGTATGAAGATATGTGAGTCTAGATTCAGGGAAAATTAACGGATCTTAATTTGGAGCTCTTTAGCTCCGGATAAAAATAATTTAGTGACTCTGACTCGGATAAACAGCTTTGAATATACATGTTAGTGAATATTGAAATTATGGTTAATGTTGTTTAAGTGTGTTATACACATTAAGGATGTGGAATGGAGAGGAGGAGGAGGAAAATTGGGAAATATATGAATGATTCGTGTATAAATGGTCATATGTTTGATTATAACTCATAAACGATGAAATATGAATGATGCTTATTTTTGTGCATTATTGGTCATGGTTTAAGCTCATGTGTGAAAATAAAGTTTCATAGTATGTGTGTATGGTATATTCAATATATGATTTGGCATGAAATAATACCATGAATGGTTTATGAATTAACACATGTTGGTAAGCCTGATATATGAATAAATGATCAAATTGAGCGGAACGCCGGATTTGAGTACTTCTGATCAAGTGACAAAGTGATAAGTGGTAGCTTTAGCTACACTTATCTGATCAAGTGACAAGTGGAAAGTGATAAGTAATAGCTTCGGCTATACTTATCTGATCAAGTGACAAAGTGATAAGTGATAGCTTCGGCTACACTTATCTGATCAAGTGACAAGTGAAAAGTGATAAGTGATAGCTTCGGCTATACTTATCTGATCAAGAGACAAAGTGATAAGTGGCTACACTTATCTGATCAAGAAACAAAGTGATAAGTGGCTACACTTATCTGATCAAGAAACAAAGTGATAGGTGGCTACACTTATCTGATCAGGGACAAGTGATAAGTGATCATACGTAAGACCATAGTTATACTATGGCAAAGTGAAAGTGAAGTACTTAATTTTCTGTGACCGTTCCGTAATTTGATTAAGGATGGTAAGTGACAAATGGGCCCAAAAGAATTAAAGTAAATGGATAAGTGGTAGTGTATTTATATCGGGACGATGTTGTTATTCAAACTAAAGTGATATTTTCATTGCTAAATTGAGAATTACATAAATGTGTTATTGAATGGTATAATCAATAAACATTGAGTTAAATGGTAAATACGTATTAGTTTTGAATTTGATGTCATTGAATTGTACGTGAATTAAATGGAAATTGCTAGTGATATGATTTAAATTATGAGTATGAGAAATTGCGAATTGAATGAAATGGAAATGAAGCATTAAATTGCATGAGTATGTATCGGGTCTCGCAGACCCTAATTATTTGACTATAATATTTTGAGGATATATTGTGAAAAGTTATAGAAACATGTTAATTATTTTGAAAGTTTTAATTTTGATGAAATTTTATAACTCGGTTAAATACGTTTACAAGTGTATGTGTTTTGGTAATGCCTCGTACCCTATTCCGGTGTTGGATACGGGTAAGGGGTGTTACAGAAATCATCCATTTGATCCAATTTTCTATTCCATTATATTTATTGATACATCAAAGAAAAATTTGGCCATCGTCAATTCATTCGTCGGTCTAAATAATTAAGTTAGAAAAATAAAAGTAAATGAAGATGATATTTCAGCACGTAAGATTTCAAGGAATGAAAATATAAAAATAAAAATAAAAAATTTGAAGGACAACAACTTTTACATCCGAAAATTATTATTTTTTTCTTTTTACATTTATTTATTTTTATATTTTTCATGCCTTTAAAGAACATCTAAAATTGATATTACAAAGTCTTATAAATTTAACTTTAATTTCATTTTTTAACAAAAAATACGAAGTATACCATAATTTTTGCTTTTCATACTCAAATCACATTTCTAATTCATTTAAATTATTTTAAAAATCTAAATTGTAAAAACAAATTATATTCAATTTTTTCTTTTCTTATATAAAAAAGGCCATATCAAGGAATAAAATAGATAAAAATATATATATATCCCTAATTTTCTCCCACTTTATTTTTTGAAATTTTCATTTTCATTTATTTTAATTTTTAGAATTTTCTAAAATTTTTAGAAAAGAATGATATTTTTATCATTTTATATATTATAACTAGATCAAATTGACAATAAGTATAAAAAGTGAAGATTAAAATTATTATTATATCAATTAAGAAAGTGCCACCTAATAGTCGAGTGATTGAAAAATAATTTTGAAAAATTTAATGATTAAATTGTAATTTTTTTAATTAATTAACAAAAACGAACATTTACCCATAATTTAATGACTAATGGTGTAGTTCACCCTGAAACTTTTAATATTTACTTTGCTTATTACTTTGGTCTTGGTTTTTTAATACATTCACCTTCGACTTTCAAATCTTAGTCATTTTATTTTATGGATGAAAATTTTGACTCAATATTTAAAATTTTAATAGCATTGGTCTGACAACTCATGTGTTAATATACATATATTTCATAAATTTTTAAAAAATAATATTTAATTTTTTTTAAAATCATAAAAAAATATTCACATCTACAATAAAGTACACGCATGCTGTCATGCGAGCTATCACGTCAATATTGTTAAAATTTTAACATTTTAATTAAATTTTCATTAAAAAATAATTTGATTAAAATTTGAAGATTGAGAACCAAAATGATTGAAAAAAATTTGTAAGACCAAAGTCACAAAATGGTTAAATATAAAAAGTATATATAAACTTTAATTCAATGTATAATATCATACATAAATTTTTATTTATTATAAATTTGAATTTTTATTTAATTCATTTTTCATAAATAGATGTATTTATATTTTCAAAAGTGCACAAATGAATTAAATTAAATTTTCATGTGTACATATGAACTGCAATCAAAATTTTATTTGTATAATTGCATCGAATAAAAAATTTTGTATTAAATTATAAATCAGACTAAAATTTATGTATAAATTTTATATTTATCTATTAAAAAATATTAAAAAATTCCATTATCCTTAATTAATATATAGAAACTTTGATTTTTAAAAATGATAATAGAAACTTAGGACTTAAGTATGAACGCTCAAAATTTCAAAATCTTAATTTTTGCTAATATTACTAAAGTCTTATGGACAAAGAAAATGGTAATTAAACTTAAAATAGAGAGAGAAATTGAATAAATTTTAACTCAATTGATATTGTTATCAAGAGATCGTGAGTTCGAACACGTTTAAACATATTTATTCGATTGAAAAGAGGTATAAATAATTTTAACACTTGTATAAAAAAAAAAGAATTTATTACTGGGGATTGTACTTATAATTGTTGAAAAGCACTAGTATTATTTCAACATTTGAAAAGGTAAACAAATATTTTTTTTCTTGTTTGAAAATTGAATTCAAATATTTCGGAAATTTCCAATAAAATAATAATTTATGATTATTTTGATAATAATGAAAAATCAAAGATTGTGAAAAGGATGGATCGGAAGTTTACAAAAGTGGGAAGAGTTCTTGGAGTGGGTGATAAGCGCAAAGGAACGAATATGGAATATGCTGAGTTTTATATATATTTTTTATTTTTACTATCATTATTACAAAAAACAAACTCATTAATTGTGAATATTAAAAATAAACAATATAATATATATATGAAAAAAGGGGCAATGTCACATCATACGTATTCAAACTTCAAAGACTCCAATAAATATCTTCCATATTTGGTCAAGCAAAATCAACCAGTGAAATGACGGAGTTGATGGTTATTTTACTTAAAAAAAACATTTCTGATATTATTTACTAAAATTTATCATTTAAAACATTATTTACTGAAATGGTCCAAAAAAATAAAAAATGCGCCTGAAATCGTTTTTAAGGGGTGAGGGGTACCAGCTTTACTCCAGTGCAGCAAAAATACAGTAACATGGGCGAGCTTTTGTCTGTGGACCAAATTTTTTAAAAATTTATTTTTTTAAATATTATAAAAATAGATTACTTTTTTGAAAAATTATTAGAATAAGTCTTTATAAAAACTCAAAGTGGCAGTATCTTTTTTTTTATTTCACCAATTAATTCGGAAATAAAATTTACAAAATAGATATTTATATAGACCCAAAGTCTCATTTTCCTTATTTTCTTAAGTGATGTGAGATGTGAAATATGTCTATATATAGACTCATGAATAGGTTTGCAACTTGTTCCTAAATAATGTATGATTTCTTCCTCTTTTAACTAACAATATAAAATTAAAAGCTACACTATATTTTATATATATATTTTAATTATAGAGTTTAAATTTTTTCCAAAAAGTTAACATTTGTTGCATTATAAATAAAAATTTTAAACTCTATAAATAAAAAATTATAAAATATAAAATGAGTATGGTAAAATATTTAAAAAATTACTAATGGTTGAATGATCATTTTGTAAGTTTCTATAATTTGATAATCATAGTCAAGTGACTACTAATGTAATTTAATCTAGATATAAAAATATGAAAAATAATTATTATATTTTATGTATATTATATATTTCTATAAAAAAACTTATTTAACATTATGTACGAGCCCATTTTGCCCGGGCCCAGTGCAAAACAAAAACAAAATAAAAATAAAACATAAACCAAATACATTGCAGCCCAAATTTCATATGGCCCAAACTACCCAAAATTAACCCTAAACCCAAAACAAACATAACCCTAGCCCAAGATTAACCCCATTTTCAGCAAACCCTAGTTTGCTTCCCCAAGCTAGCCGTCGCAAGCTTCCATGCGTGGCCCCCTCATCCACCACGCCCCACGCGTCTGACACTCCCACCTGCTCCACCGTGCCCACCACCTGCAACAAGAACAAACACAACAGCAAAGAAAACATGCGAATGATGGGGGAAGTAATAAACAAAAGGAACAAAACAAATATATTGGCTTTAAAAGCCGAAATCTATCATTGGAACGGGTACGATTTTTGATATTTCAAAGGAGGGGAAAACAGATTGTATTTTGGATGAGGGATTTGAGGGGAAACGGATTGTATTTTGAAATGGGGGGATCGATTGTATTTTAGGGAAACCGGTTGTAAATAGGGGGATTAGAGAGGAAAAACCGATTGTAAAACGGGAGAGGTTACATAGAGAGAATACAAAAAAGGACTTGAAGGTGATTTTCAGATCGATTTTTTCTTTTTTGATTTTTTGGGTTCTCGTTTTCTTTCTTCTTGATCTTTACTTGCTGCACATTTATAACAAAAAGGGAGAGCATTACAAAGCAACAAAAAATAGAAAAAGCAGTGATTTCAAGGTTTTCGCACTCTTTTTTTTCTGTTCTTATTCTTTTTTACCGTATTTTGAATCTACTTGACAAATCTAAAAGAGGAGTTTATTTACCTTTTTTGTTGTCGATTTAGTCGACGTTGGCTCCTCCGGCCTGATGGTTGACAGATCCTTGTGGTCTGGCTAAAACCGCGACGGTGGTGGAGGCGTATTATACGCCGGTGAAGCCTAAGAGTCGGCCAAGGTAAAGAATAGGAGAAAAATGGGGGCGGTTAGATATAAGTTTTAGTAAAAATGACAGAGCTCAGTGGTTCTTTTTTGTGTTTTTTTAATATTGAAACGGTGGTGTTTAAGGGTGGGGGCCGCGTGTTGATCCATGCCCAGACCCAATTTGTGCATTTATATGTCAAATGGGAAATTTCCACAATTAATCCCTCATTTTTGCATCACATTCCAGCAGACCCCATTAGCATCCATGTGTTTTATTTTAAATTTTCCCCAAAAATTTGTACACCATTCCATTTTAGTCCACTCCAAGGTGCAGCGTTTTGGGACCCGGATTATTTCTAGTCCTAGTCCCTATACATTTATATACTTTGCATTTTTTTAAAAAAACTATCTTATTTGTAAACTATTCCTTTTATTTTAGGTTTAATTTTAATCTATCCTTTTATTTGTATAATCTGCTATCTTAAAATACTTTTAATATTTTTGTATATGTTAGTTTTCATTTGTTCAATTATTTTGAGATTTCTTTTATTCTATTATTTTTACATTTTTCACAATATTTTTATATACATATTATTATACATATTATTCTTGTAACAGCCCAATTTTCAGTAGTGTCAGAACAGTGATTTGAGATCACTAAATTCGATGAAAAAGTTAGAAATATTTTTGAATTAGTGAATTTTGTGATTTAAAAGAAATTATTAGGTAAATTGGGTCGAAAACGAGGTATCGAGACCTCGATATTATAAACTGAGCCGTAAATATTTTTATAAATATTTACGGAGTGTCAATAGGATAATATTAAAGTTTCGTTAAGAAATTTTAATGTTTCGATAATTAATTATGAAAAAGGATTAAATTGCAATAGGGATAAAAGTTTAATTATAGATTAAAGAAAAGTTAAAAGGACCAAATAGGCAATTATGCCTTTTTCCAAAGTTGAGGCGGCATAAGTATAAAAATCTGAGATTTTTATGTGTTAAAGAAATATTATTATATTATAGTAATGATTATGTTTTTATATTATATTATTATTAATATATTATATTATATTATATATATACATAAAACAAAAGAAAGAATAGAAAAAAGAAAGAAAAGAAACAGAATAGAAGAGACGAAACAGAGAAAGAAACAGAGAGCAAAACGGGCAGAGAAGGAAGGAAAGAAAGAAAGAAAGAAAGAAAAAGAAAAAGGGAAATTTAAGGTTTTAAGGTTCCAAGCTCAATTGGTAAGTCAAATTAAGTCTTTTTCTTATAATTTTTGAGTTTTTGGAATCCTAGAGATAAATACTACTTGATTTATGTTGATATTTTGAAAGTTAGTAGATTGTTAGACATGAGTTATGTTGAATTAATTGATGAACTAGAGGTTAAAATGATTGAATTTTAAGTTAGAAGTTAGTAAAAGATTGATTTGTAAAATAAAATATAAGTTTTGAATTGATAGGGATTAAATTGAAAGAATCCCGAAATTAGGGATTTATGGGGAAATTGAAGAATTAAACTGAGTTTATAGTAAGAATTAAGAGAGAATATAGAGTTAGAATGCAAAAATAAAATTAGTATTGATAAGGGATTAAATTAGAATTTGATGTTGCCATAGAAGGAAAAAAAAATGTTCAGAATGTTATAAAACATAAGAATAAGAGATGAAGTTTAATTTCCGAGCCTTGGGGCAAAAATGTAATTATATAAAAGTTTAGGGGCAAAATTGTAATTTTGAAAAAGTTAGAGTCGAGGGCTATTTTGATGAATGTGATTATTAAATAAGTTAAATTTACTATTTTAGATCAAGAAGTACGAAACTCGAGGTTAGACAAAGGGAAGAATAAAGTTGAAGACTAAGTTGGTAAATTTGGCTATAATTGGTACCGAGGTAAGTTTACAGTAAATAAATGCAATATTCTTTTATTTTACATTATTATTGTCAATTTCCAGCATTTATATATTTATGTTATGAAAATATTTAAAGTCGAATTTAAGGTGAAGTGACAGAGGAAAAGTGTTAGAAAGCCCCGGTTGAACCCTAGGAATGTTAGGATATTAGGGTTGACAGGACAGAACAGAAATGAGCCATGTAAGTCCATATTAGAAATATGGCTTTGGAGACAGGATTGAGCCATGTAAGTCCATATTATATATGGCATTGGAGACAGGAATAATTCATGTAAGTCCATGTCAAAGACATGGCATTGGCAGGGTATTGATAGACAAGAATGACCCTAGTATCCTTAGTATTCCGAGTGGTTCAACGGGTCAGAATACGAGTTAAATTACAGTGAATTAACAGCAAAGGAAAATTAGATTATATTTATGAAAACGGAAAGGTCAGGTAAGAAAGAAGGTAAGGGAATAAAGAAGAAGATAGAAATTGGGAAGTAAAGAAATTTATGATGTTAGATGATATTATGCATAATTATCTATTATGTTGAATGTTGTGATTTATTTGCTTGTAAGCTTACTAAGCCTAGTGCTTAATCTCTTTATTTTCTTCTTCTTATAGTACTTATCTAGCCACTCGGGGATCGAAGAAAACGTCGGAGGCCGATCACACTATCAAAGAAATAACTCGGTATAATTAGACGTTTTGTTTTGTGTATGGCATGTATAGGGATTTAGTTATTTTGTATGTTTGTAGTGATAATTTTGCTAATGAGTGATGTGTAAGTAGTTGATGATGTATGGTTATTAAAATGATTAAGGATGAAGGTGTTTGTTGTTATGAAAGATTAGGTGATAAATTATGCATGGAAATCATGAAAGGATAAAATTTTGCAAAGAAACAGAATTCAGGCAGCACAGTGACGTGAATTTGAAAAATCACCCAAGATAGTATAAAATGAATTAGAGGGTGAATGATATATGGAATTAAAGCTTGTTGAGTCTATTTTCATGGAAAAATAACGGTGTAGAAAAAAAAGAAATTTATATTTTAAGATATGTGAATTTTAGTAAGATAGGGTCAGAACTGTTTTTGGAGTCCCCTGTTCTGAGTTTAGAAAATAATTACAAATTGTACAAAAATGGTTATGAGTTGAAATTTACATGCTTAGATTCCTTAATGAGTCTATTTTCTATAGAAACAAGTAAGAACTTCATATGAAAATCCTATAGTGAGAAAACTTATTTTTAGTGACTAGAGGTCAGGGCAGTCTGGTGGTGACACAGGGGAGACTTTAACTAATAAACTGTACTAATTTGCTGAACCAAAAATTCTAAAAATTTTATGGTGAGTAGATATATGAGTCTAGTTTCAGGGAAAATTTACGGGATTAAATTTCGAGTTCTGTAGCTCAAGTTATAATTAATTTAGTAACTGCTGCGCGATTAGACAGATTTGCTGCGAATAATGAAATAAATTTTCAAACCTAGTTTTTATGCTCCGAACTGGTAAGATAAGCTAAGTAATGCCTCGTGCTCAACTCCGGAAACGGTCTCGGGTAAGGGGTGTTACATTTTATTGGTATCAGAGCAGGTTTAGTCGGTTCTCGGAAATACTCAGTAAGAATAAGAGTCTACCTATACATGCCATACTTATATATTTTGATAGTGTGACGACTCCTGACGATTTTAAAATGTTTTCTTTTATAGTTATGGATCCTGAACGAGCTAGTACAGATGAAGTAGAGAGTAATGCACCTATTCCCGCAGAAGGGACGGTGCCATCAGATGTTATATCAATCATATATTTCCTAAGTGTTCTGTTTCGTCTACTGGGCCTCTGCTAAAAAAAATGTTACAAGATAAAAGATTGTCTTTGATTCAATGATGAATGATTATAAAGGAAAAATAAGTTACAAAGCTGTGAATAAAGAAGTATGTATTTGTAATAAAATAATTTAAAGTTGTGAATAAGTAAATGTTATTTAGTTCTGTATGGAGATTTAAAATAGTAATCCTTATAGATAAGGATGAAAATATACATTTATACATTTAAAAGAGTAACCTTGATAAATGAGAAATGTTTTACTAATAGACAAAAATGTCTCCAATTGATCTAGTTCCGACAGTGATGAAAATGATATTTGAGTATTTGATAGAGAAAGGGGAGTTGCCTATATGAGTAAAGAGTTATAAGGTATGAAATGAATGTTTGTAATGAATATATTGACGATAAAAGTCATGTTATGTGTATATATATATATGAGAGTCAAATTTTGAGGCTTTACGACCTTCACCCCCTCACCTGTACAAAGGAATTTACAAGAATTGTATTCATTAAGTTTACAAGTGTGTAATTGAAGAGTTCAATAATTGAAGGAATAATAATGCAGTCAGAATTGTGGATGGGATAGCAAGTAAAGAGAGATCTAAAAAGGATATTAGATTTTTTTTAAATGATTATTGGGATTTGCAATGTCGCTATTAAGGAAGAAGCTATTCACGAGTAATCGACTTACTCAGGTATAAAATTTAAAGAGCAGGTTAATCGGAATTTCTTCTGAATTGATTTCTTTAATGATTGGGATAATGCGAGATTATTGATGACTTTAGTAATCAGTGGGATTGTGTTGAAAATTGCAACCATATCTGAATGCAGTTGTTATAGTCGGGTATCTTACAACGATTTCTTCTGGGTATTCTATATGGGTATTCTATATGCTCTTTTATCCTCAGAGGTATATGCAATTATTTATTTTCAGATATGATTCTTATCATATAGCAAGGTTGGCTAATCGTATTGTTAGACGAAATTATTATTAGTCTGGTTGATTCATGATTGGGATTCCTCTATCTTTCTTTGGTTTTCTAATCTATTATGTTCGATAGAAGATTTGATGATAAGACTCATATGAAAAGATTTTCTATTTCTACTGGTTGAAGCTCCGAATTATATATATATATGGAATTTATATTGTCTTTATCACAACTATTTCTAGTGCGTACAAGTGATATTCTTCTTGTGGATTTTCTCTGGGATATTCTTTTGGACTTTCTCTGGGATATTCTTTTGGATTTTCTCTGGGATATCATCGATCTCTTTATCATTCAATGTGGTTTTTCTTCTCGGAAATTTAGTATAGCTTCACATCTTGGATTCTATTATCTCGGTTTTCTTGTTATTCTTATGGTCTAATCTTATTTATTAACCATGGTTCATCCGTACAAGATATTCATTGGCCAGAGGTAATTATATTTATTACTGTTATAAATCTTGGTTTGATCATGGGAACCCGGTGATATGGATTTCAGATTATAGAAGTTGTATTACTGCACTGGTTGTTATTGGGACTACTTCGGTCTTCTTCATCTATTTTGGAGTGCATTATTGATGTTGAAGTATTGTTCTATCTATACGGTTGGAACGTCAGTTCTATTATGGCATTATGGTTTTTAATCTATCTGATAGTTGTGGCTTCGGTATAGTTCAAAGCTTCGATGTTAATGATTGAAATATTTTATATTATATTATATATAATTCCTTTCTAGTTTTCGTGAAAGGGTTGACATCGGCAAAAGTATAGATGGAGGAAGATTGAGCTCAAACTTGTATTTTGGTTTTCATTTCTCAGGTAATTCTGAATTATGTCAACAAGTCAATAATGGAATGTCAAAATTCGTTTGAGTTAAATGCTATTTGTGGAGATTTTCGATTGGTGTTCCGAGAGGATTATGATATATGGTATATCTGGATTGTTTTGACAACAAGAAGAATGGATTATTCTGAAATGTTATTATCTGATAGATAAAATCGACTCAGTTGTTTTAATCAGAGTGGGTTATTCATTGAAAAGTCAATTGAGTTATAATCAGTGATGGAATCAGTACATCTTGGGTCCCCACAATGGGTTTAAATTATCTGCTTTCTTATCGCTGGATGGGTTTCCAAGATCTTCGTTCAAAGGTATTAAATAAGATAATTCGGGTTTCTCAGTTATGTTTCGACAGACAATTACTGGAAATTTCTTGGTAGTCATACTACTAGTGAAAAAGTGATGGCAAGAGAACATCAGAGCTGCTCAGTTAAGTTCAGGCATAGTATCAATTTCTAAAATGAGTTTTGATATGAGTTCGGAAGTGATATGAGTTATGATTAATTTTTATGGACTTCGATTGAAAGGGGTGAAGAAAGATTTGACTTAATAGCTTGTATCAGGTGAGAAATTTCGAGGACGAAATTTTTTAAGGGGGGAAGAGTTGTAACAGCCCAATTTTCAGTAGTGTCAGAACAGTGATTTGAGATCACTAAATTCGATGAAAAAGTTAGAAATATTTTTGAATTAGTGAATTTTGTGATTTAAAAGAAATTATTAGGTAAATTGGGTCGAAAACGAGGTATCGAGACCTCGATATTATAAACTGAGCCGTAAATATTTTTATAAATATTTACGGAGTGTCAATAGGATAATATTAAAGTTTCGTTAAGAAATTTTAATGTTTCGATAATTAATTATGAAAAAGGATTAAATTGCAATAGGGATAAGAGTTTAATTATAGATTAAAGAAAAGTTAAAAGGACCAAATAGGCAATTATGCCTTTTTCCAAAGTTGAGGCGGCATAAGTATAAAAATCTGAGATTTTTATGTGTTAAAGAAATATTATTATATTATAGTAATGATTATGTTTTATATTATATTATTATTAATATATTATATTATATTATATATATACATAAAACAAAAGAAAGAATAGAAAAAAGAAAGAAAAGAAACAGAATAGAAGAGACGAAACAGAGAAAGAAACAGAGAGCAAAACGGGCAGAGAAGGAAGGAAAGAAAGAAAGAAAGAAAGAAAAAAAAAGAAAAAGGGAAATTTAAGGTTTTAAGGTTCCAAGCTCAATTGGTAAGTCAAATTAAGTCTTTTTCTTATAATTTTTGAGTTTTTGGAATCCTAGAGATAAATACTACTTGATTTATGTTGATATTTTGAAAGTTAGTAGATTGTTAGACATGAGTTATGTTGAATTAATTGATGAACTAGAGGTTAAAATGATTGAATTTTAAGTTAGAAGTTAGTAAAAGATTGATTTGTAAAATAAAATATAAGTTTTGAATTGATAGGGATTAAATTGAAAGAATCCCGAAATTAGGGATTTATGGGGAAATTGAAGAATTAAACTGAGTTTATAGTAAGAATTAAGAGAGAATATAGAGTTAGAATGCAAAAATAAAATTAGTATTGATAAGGGATTAAATTAGAATTTGATGTTGCCATAGAAGGAAAAAAAAATGTTCAGAATGTTATAAAACATAAGAATAAGAGATGAAGTTTAATTTCCGAGCCTTGGGGCAAAAATGTAATTATATAAAAGTTTAGGGGCAAAATTGTAATTTTGAAAAAGTTAGAGTCGAGGGCTATTTTGATGAATGTGATTATTAAATAAGTTAAATTTACTATTTTAGATCAAGAAGTACGAAACTCGAGGTTAGACAAAGGGAAGAATAAAGTTGAAGACTAAGTTGGTAAATTTGGCTATAATTGGTACCGAGGTAAGTTTACAGTAAATAAATGCAATATTCTTTTATTTTACATTATTATTGTCAATTTCCAGCATTTATATATTTATGTTATGAAAATATTTAAAGTCGAATTTAAGGTGAAGTGACAGAGGAAAAGTGTTAGAAAGCCCCGGTTGAACCCTAGGAATGTTAGGATATTAGGGTTGACAGGACAGAACAGAAATGAGCCATGTAAGTCCATATTAGAAATATGGCTTTGGAGACAGGATTGAGCCATGTAAGTCCATATTATATATGGCATTGGAGACAGGAATAATTCATGTAAGTCCATGTCAAAGACATGGCATTGGCAGGGTATTGATAGACAAGAATGACCCTAGTATCCTTAGTATTCCGAGTGGTTCAACGGGTCAGAATACGAGTTAAATTACAGTGAATTAACAGCAAAGGAAAATTAGATTATATTTATGAAAACGGAAAGGTCAGGTAAGAAAGAAGGTAAGGGAATAAAGAAGAAGATAGAAATTGGGAAGTAAAGAAATTTATGATGTTAGATGATATTATGCATAATTATCCATTATGTTGAATGTTGTGATTTATTTGCTTGTAAGCTTACTAAGCCTAGTGCTTAATCTCTTTATTTTCTTCTTCTTATAGTACTTATCTAGCCACTCGGGGATCGAAGGAAACGTCGGAGGCCGATCACACTATCAAAGAAATAACTCGGTATAATTAGACGTTTTGTTTTGTGTATGGCATGTATAGGGATTTAGTTATTTTGTATGTTTGTAGTGATAATTTTGCTAATGAGTGATGTGTAAGTAGTTGATGATGTATGGTTATTAAAATGATTAAGGATGAAGGTGTTTGTTGTTATGAAAGATTAGGTGATAAATTATGCATGGAAATCATGAAAGGATAAAATTTTGCAAAGAAACAGAATTCAGGCAGCACAGTGACGTGAATTTGAAAAATCACCCAAGATAGTATAAAATGAATTAGAGGGTGAATGATATATGGAATTAAAGCTTGTTGAGTCTATTTTCATGGAAAAATAACGGTGTAGAAAAAAAAGAAATTTATATTTTAAGATATGTGAATTTTAGTAAGATAGGGTCAGAACTATTTTTGGAGTCCCCTGTTCTGAGTTTAGAAAATAATTACAAATTGTACAAAAATGGTTATGAGTTGAAATTTACATGCTTAGATTCCTTAATGAGTCTATTTTCTATAGAAACAAGTAAGAACTTCATATGAAAATCCTATAGTGAGAAAACTTATTTTTAGTGACTAGAGGTCAGGGCAGTCTGGTGGTGACACAGGGGAGACTTTAACTAATAAACTGTACTAATTTGCTGAACCAAAAATTCTAAAAATTTTATGGTGAGTAGATATATGAGTCTAGTTTCAGGGAAAATTTACGGGATTAAATTTCGAGTTCTGTAGCTCAAGTTATAATTAATTTAGTAACTGCTGCGCGATTAGACAGATTTGCTGCGAATAATGAAATAAATTTTCAAACCTAGTTTTTATGCTCCGAACTGGTAAGATAAGCTAAGTAATGCCTCGTGCTCAACTCCGGAAACGGTCTCGGGTAAGGGGTGTTACAATTCTCATTGAGTGTTCAATTTATAATACATATTATCGTGAAGACTCACAATATTTTTGTACATGAGTGGAACCATCTTAATAACTTTAGCTTGTTTTATAAAATCATCATTTTAAAATTCTTTTTGAGCTATTTTAGTACTTTCATATAACATCTTGTTTAAATATTTATATATATATTACTTGTTTCAAATTTATTTTTCATCTGTTATTATTTTAAACCTTTTACTATTTATTTTAAATTGCTTTATAAATCATTTATTTTACTTGGTTCTATGTATCATTTTTGTTGTTTTGTACATTGATGATTTTAAATCGTTTCATGCTATTTATTTTAAATTGCTTCTTGTAATATTTATCTCAAACGTGTTTTTACATATATTACTCATCTAAAATTAGCTTGTTATTCATTTTTTATTTATTTTAATTTGCTTCGTATATTATTTGTTTTAAATCGTTTTTTACCTCATTCATTTTAATTTGTTTCATACTAGTTACTTCAAGTTGTTTCATATATTATTTTGTTTCATTTCTTTATCATTAATATTGATGCCAATATAATATGTGTTGTATGGTTATTATCATTAGGTACTTTGTAGTTCGTTTACTCATATTGTCATGTTATTGTGATTTATTGTGGTAGTATTTTATTTGCCAATTATTATGCCACGTTTATATCATCATTTTTCCTCGTTTCATTCAAATCACATCGTGCATTAAAGCTCGAATGCATACATTTAATGTAGATTGTTTTACCTTATTCCGAACAAATCAAATACACATCGTTTTGAATTTCATACTTGTTATTCTTTCATAAAAAGAAAATTCTCTAATAAATGCAATATTCTGCGTTCGGGAAATTTGAGAGATCGTGCCCTAACTTACTGGGTTTCGATTTTTCTCGTTTAACCTAAATAACGGCATATTCTTTTAAATCATAATACGAGTGTTAAATAAAATCAAGAAAATGTGCCCTAACATGCTGGGTTTCGATTTCTTGTTCAACTAAATAGCCAAATATCCTCTTAAAGCTTCAAAGTATGGCTTCAATAAGCTATAAGGTGATCTTGGTTTCGATGGTATAGAGTATCGTGTCCTAACGTGCTGGATGTGATATTCCTTCGGAACAAGAGAATCTTATATTTCAATTCACGTTATCAGAGTTTCTTTTAAGGATCGTATTTTTTTTTAAAACTCTTCAAATTTTCAATTTTCGACACTAAGACAATGATTAATCAACTAGGTACCAATTTTGGGCGTATCGAGGGTGCTAATCATTCCTCGTGCGTAACCGACTCCCGAATCCTTTTTTTTTCTGAATTTCGTAGACCAAAATCGTTATTTCAATAAAAATTAAATCGTTTATTAAAAACAGCCACTCTTCGAGGTGACCCGATCACACCTCATCAAAAAAGATTGGTGGCGACTCCCACTTTCGTTTTCATTTTTCAAAACCCAAGTTGACCCCGTTTTCCATCAAAAAAATGGTGTCAACAGCTTGGCGACTCCGCTGGGGACGATAAGAGAGTCAAGCCACGTGTTGATTATTTCTTGTCTTTTTGTTGAAAGTGGAAAATTCGATTTAAATTTACGATCCTTTCATTGCATCTCTTTTGTTTTGAGTTATATTTTTATCGTGTTCTGTATTTTATTTTATACCTCTGCACATTCCATTGCATGACCGTTGGTCACACCTTTTAAGTGGGAGTGAGAAACTACGCCTTCGTGAGGTTTTCACCTCCGCATGGGATAGTGAATCGCTTCCGGGATACATCCGTACCTATGTCTTCGTGAGATTTTCATCTCCGCATGGCCATAGGGAAATGTATTCCCCTGAACTGAACTCGGTCCATATGAGCCTATAATGGGTGAGGATCGAGGAATCTGCTGGTTCAGGTACCCTTACTCTAGAACCAAACCACATATAGAGAGACCTAGGAGCCTACCCTACGTAGAGCCACTCCAAACCCCTAGTGGTCACCCGAATTGCTTTATTTGTTATTTATTCTGCACTAACGTGTTTTGTTTTTTTGTTTATAATTGCATTGTATTACATCATCCTAGGAAGGAGGTGTTGATTCATATTTGATTGCTAAATAGAACAGTTTGTCATAAGAAAACAAATTTTTTGATAAAGTGGATTATAACACGGTTGTCTAAATATGGTCCAAGTGAATACATGAAAGAAGGCTGATAGTCCGTGAAGAAATACAAGACTTTGCTTCATTGCCTAAAGACAGAAACTAACAATGATTATTCAAGAGCTGTCATGTCTTGACTTTCTTAAAAGAGCTGAAAAGTATCATAGAAATAAGTGAGCAACGAGTCGCAGCCTGGATCAAGCAAAAAAAGGAGTTAATATAGACATCTCTTGGAGAATTCGTTAGACTCGACCATAAGATCCAGATATGAAGAGGAAGAAAAGTGTCTTCACTTGGAATATGAGAGAAAGACCGTGTATGTAGTCCCTTTTATGTAAAGGAATTTGTTTTCTAGAAAAGTTGTTCCAATGAAATTAAATTCAGAATCAATGTCTTCCTTTCTTTTTGCATTCATGCATTTGCATTACATTACATCAAAGAAAAGAATGTGTTGATTCGAAATTCGATTCCTAAATAGAATAGTTTGTCATAAGGAAGCGAATTTCTTGATAAAGTGGATTATAGTGCGGTCGCCTGAATATAGTCTGAGTAAACACGATGAGAGAAAGCTGGTAGTTCACGGAGGAATACATAATGTAATTTCTAGAGATTCAAGCCAACAAAGGCATGACGAGAGAAAGCCGGAAGTCCACGAAGGAATACATGACTTGATTTAATTGCCAACGAAGATTATCCAAGAGCTGGCACTTTTTGATGAGTATCATGGAGATAAGCGAGCAAGAGATTGAGGCTCAGATTAAGCAGTAAGGAGCTAGCAAATGCATCTTTTAGAGAATTTACAGGGTTTAACCATGAAGAAAATATCAGCGTTTACTTGGACTATGAAGGGCAATACCACATATGTAAACTATTTTCATGTAAAAAAATCTGTCTTTTAGAAAAATTATTCTAATAGAATTAAATTTAGAATCAACGCCTTCCTTTCTTTTGCATTCATTTCATGCATTTGCATTGCATTGCTTTATTTTGCATTAGACTTTCCCTAAAATGACCCTAATTAGGTAAAATTATCCCAGTTAACTTGGAAACTGACAAAAGTCAAATGACTAGGCATCTTTACGTTGCACGATAATGAGCAAAGAGTTGTAATGCCTTGAACAAGTCAATAGCCTGAAAGGAATATCGAGGAATTTCAATGATATATCCGAAAAGGGAACTGAGGAATAAAAGTCTCCAAACTTTTGCATATTTGGGAGTGTTTTGAACAATGGGACTGTGGAAGAGATCCCTATATTTTTAGAGCTAATCTAGAGTAATATTCAGAACACTTGTTGCCCTAAGCCTGGGGGTGATAAGAATCTTTTGCAAAAGGCACATGTCCAAAATCTAATTTTAGTGAAAACTTATCATTCAGTTTCATCTTGAGCAAATATTCTTTCATTCTTTTCATTCCCTTTATAATCATACTATGCATACAAGTATTCTTAGATTCTTTTATTTGGGCCTCCATTTGTTCCAATAACAGGTCTTCAGATATCAACGAGATGAATGACGCTGTTACGAATTCAGAGTCTCTATTTGAACAAGACATGAGTATAGATGATCCTCAAGATTTTGAAGGTGACCAAGACAGCGTTTTATCTCCGGATTTGTTAAGAATGATGGAAGAAGAAGAAAAACAAATTCTACCCTATAAGGAATCAGTAGAAGTTGTGATCTTAGAAGAGGGCAGAGAGGTAAAAGTTGGCGCTTGCATTGCCAAGGAAACAAGGCAAGACCTTGTTGAGTTGCTTCAAGAGTTTAAAGATGTCTTCGCATGGTCCTACCAAGATATGCCAGGGTTAAGTACTGATATCGTGGTACACCGATTGCCTATAAAGGAAGAATGCAAACCAGTCCAACAAAAGCTTCGAAGGATGAGGCCTGATGTCTTGCTAAAAATAAAGGAAGAAGTTAAGAAGCAATTTGATGCTGGTTTCTTACAGGTGGTCAAGTACTCAAAATGGGTAGCCAATATAGTCCCTGTTCCTAAGAAAGATGGGAAGGTGCGAATGTGTGTGGACTACAGAGACTTGAACAAAGCCAGCCCAAAAGATAATTTCCCACTGCCTCATATCGATACCTTGGTAGACAACACGGCCGGATACACACTGTTCTCTTTCATGGATGGTTTCTCCGGGTACAACCAAATTAAGATGCTTTCTGAAGACAGGGAGAAGACCACATTCATAACGATTTGGGGGACGTTTTGTTATAAAGTAATGCCTTTTGGGTTGAAAAATACGGGAGCAACGTGTCAGAGAGTCATGGTAGCATTATTCCATGATATGATGCATAAAGAGATAGAAGTTTATGTTGATGACATGATCGCAAAATCCAGAACAGAAGGGGAACACGTACAAGTTCTGAGAAAACTGTTTCTAAGGTTAAGGAAGTTCCAGCTAAAACTTAACTCAGCCAAGTGTACTTTCGGGGCGAGATCAGGAAAATTGCTAGGATTCTTAGTCAGCGAAAAGGGAATTGAAATTGACCCAGACAAAGTTAAGGCCATACAAGAATTACCTCCGCCAAGTACTCAGAAAGAAGTTCGGGGTTTCCTAGGAAGACTAAATTACATCGCTCGATTCATTTCACAATTAACTAAGAAATGTGACCCCATATTCCGTCTTCTTAGGAAACACAATCCAGGTGTATGGGATAAAGAGTGCCAGAAAACTTTCGAAAGAGTTAAACATTACTTGTCCAACGCCCCAGTACTGATGCCACCTTGCCCTGACAAGCCACTGATACTATACTTGGCAGTATTTGAGAATTCCATGGGGTGCGTGCTCGGCCAACATGATGAGTCAGGACGAAAAGAAAGAGCGATCTATTATCTCAGTAAGAAGTTCACTGAATGCGAAACGAGAAATTCGCCAATTGAAAAATTATGTTGCGCATTGGTTTGGACTACTCGGAGATTGAGACAATACATGTTGTACCATACGACTTGGTTAATCTCAAAGTTAGACCCTCTGAAATACATGATGGAGTCAACTGCTCTAAACGGAAGGATGGCCCGATGGCAAATTCTACTATCTGAATTTGACATAACCTATGTGAATCAAAAGGCTGTAAAAGGGAGCGCGATAGCAGATTTTCTAGCAAGTAGAGCCCTGGACGATTATGAGCCTTTGAACTTTGATTTCCCAAATGAGGATCTGATGTATGTGGCAACTACTGAAGCAAGCACACAAGAAGGCAATACTTGGAAATTAAATTTTGACGGAGCCTCAAATGCCATGGGCAACGGGATTGGGGCAGTCTTGGTATCTCCAAACGGTGATCATTATCCTTTCACCAGTAAACTAGATTTTGATTGCACAAATAACATGGCGGAATATGAAGCATGTATCATGGGAATCCGCGCGGCTATGGAACGTAAAATCAAGGTACTTGAGGTATATGGGGATTCGGCATTGGTAATTTATCAGCTCAAAGGCGAATGGGAAACAAGAGACCCTAAGTTGATTAGTTACCGAAGGATAGTCCTAGAATTGATTGAGGAGTTTGACGACATCACTTTTTGTTATCTCCCACGAGACGAGAATCAGATGGCCGACGCTTTAGTTACATTGGCTTCCATGATCAAAGTAAATAGACCAGAGGATGTGAAGCCTATCCAAATGAGCATTTATGGTGCTCCAGCCCACTGTTGTAACATTGACGAAGAAGAAGAAAAGGACGACAACCCTTGGTATCAGGATATATTGCGATACGTGAAAAATCGTGAATACCCAAACCAAGCAACTGAGAATGACAAGAGAATGTTGAGGAGGCTGGCCAGTGATTACGTCTTAGATGGAGAGATCTTGTACAAAAGAGGAAAAGATCAGGTACTGTTAAGATGTGTGGACGCTGTGGAGGCCAAGCAGATCTTGGAAGAAGTCCATGATGGTATTTGTGGAACACACGCTAACGGTTTCACAATGGCCAGACAGATCATGAGATTTGGATATTATTGGTCTACCATGAAAGGAGACTGCATCAAATATGCTAAAAAGTGCCATAGATGCCAGATTTACGGAGACAAAATTCATGTGCCTCCATCACCTCTTCACGTCATGACTTCCCCATGGCCTTTCTTCATGTGGGGCATGGACGTCATTGGGCCGATATCGCCAAAGGCTTCAAACGGACATCGTTTCATTTTTGTAGTGATTGACTACTTTACTAAGTGGGTAGAGGCTACTTCTTACGCCAACGTCACAAAGGCAGCTGTCAGCAAGTTTTTAAAGAAGGAAATCATATGTCGGTATGGAATGCCCGAAAGGATTATATCTGACAACGCATTAAATTTGAATAATAGCACGATAGCAGAGGTTTGTAGTCAATTCAATATCAAGCACCACAACTCATCGCCATATCGTCCAAAGATGAATGGTGCGGTGGAGGTAGCCAATAAAAATATCAAAAAGATTGTAGGGAAAATGACTGAGACCTATAGAGATTGGCACGAGAAGTTGCCATTCGCCCTCTATGCTTATCGAACGTCCGTCAGGACTTCTACCGGGGCAACACCATTCTCTTTGGTTTATGGAATGGAGGCAGTGCTACCAATTGAGGTTGAAATTCCCTCTCTCCGAGTTTTTTTCAGAACTAAAGTTAGACGAAGCAGAATGGGTCCAATCCCGATATGATCAGCTGAACTTGATTGAAGAAAAGAGGTTAAGAGCTATCCGTCATGGTCAAATGTACCAGAAATGAATGATGCGAGCTTACAATAAGAAAGTTCGTCCTAGAAACTTCCATGAAGGGGACTTGGTACTGAAGAAGATCCTTCCCATACAAAAAGACTTCAGAGGAAAGTGGATGCCAAACTGGGAGGGACCTTATGTAGTAAAAAAGGCCTTTTCAGGAGGGGCATTAATTTTAACTGGGATGGATGGCAAAAGCTTGCCCAATCTTGTGAATTCGGATTCAGTGAAGAGGTACTTTGCCTAAAAAAACAAAAAAGGGAGAGGCCAAGGCGAAAACCCGCAAAGGGCACCTTGAGACCAAAGGGGCTTTGAATTGAAAACCCAGGAATGGGCAATTCAAATTTTCGATCAAAGATGAGGCATAGAGTAGTTTTGTCTTCTCCGAATTAACAAGAAGGAGAGACGCTACATCTTGGGGCATCAACAAAGTCTTTTAGGACTTCTAAACACAGAGTTTGTGCAGAGAAGCTCATGCTGCGATATCTGGGGCATCTTTTTTTTATCTTATTTACATCTTAGCAAAATTTGCTATTTGTTCATTTAGAGCTCTGCTCTCAATAAAGTTTCATCTTATTCATTGTGATAATCTTTTTCATCTTATTCATCTCGTATCTCAGCAAAATTTGCTATCTTAATTTGTTTGTTTAGAGATTTGCTCTCAACAAAATTTCATTTTGTCCATTTTGATAATCTATTTCAAGCATTTTTCATTGAAATAACGATTAATGGACTGACAATACACATGCAGAAGGAGTTCTGCATATTACTCTGAAAGTTTCTAAATAATACGAGGACCTGAAACAGGACTATTGTTTAGAACTAACCAAACCTAAGGGTTGGAAACATTTGAGAAATGATAGTCTAAATAACGTCTATTTCTTTGGGTTTTCTGTCAAAGGTACTGGCTGAACAAGAAGGCATCAGTGATAGAACCTTGATGAACAATGAGGAATGACAACCTAAGCATTAAAATGGATCATTCTCATGACATTCTACAAATATAATACATACACATCTAGTTAGGAGCATTTGATTCATTCTGATCATGTCATCCTAAACACTAGGCATAAATAGGTCCATGAAATAGATTTTGCAGGTCATGCTCCCCAGAGGACAGATCAAAGAAACAAATCCTATACCCCTGAAGTTACAGTGGGATGGATTGAGATCGAAGAAAGCAGATCTTGTCTTCATGTATTGGCGTGAAGTAGATCGAAGATAGCAGGTCCTATCTTCCTATATTGGTAGGAAGTGGATCGACGACGCAAATCTTGTCTTCCCATACTGGTGGCGAAGTAGATCGCAGAAAACAGATCTTGTCTTCATGTATTGGCGTGAAGTAGATCGAAGATAGCAGGTCCTATCTTCCTATATTGGTAGGAAGTGGATCGAAGATGCAGATCTTGTCTTCCCATACTGGTGGCGAAGTAGATCGCAGAAAACAGATCTTGTCTTCATGTATTAGCGTGAAGTAGATCGAAGATAGCAGGTCCTATCTTCCTATATTGGTAGGAAGTGGATCGAAGACGCAGATCTTGTCTTCCCATACTGGTGACGAAGTAGATCGCAGAAAACAGATCTTGTCTTCATGTATTGGCGTGAAGTAGATCGAAGATAGCAGGTCCTATCTTCCTATATTGGTAGGAAGTGGATCGAATATGCAGATCTTGTCTTCCCATATTGGTGGCGAAGTAGATCGAAGAAAGCAAATCTTGTCTTCATGTATTGGCGTGAAGTAGATCGAAGGTAGCAGATCCTATCTTCCTATATTGGTAGGAAGTGGATCGAAGATGCAGATCTTGTCTTCCCATATTGGTGGCGAAGTAGATCACAGAAAGCAGATCTTGTCTTCATGTATTGGCGTGAAGTAGATCGAAGATAGCAGGTCCTATCTTCCTATATTGATAGGAAGTGGATTCAAGATACAGATCTTGTCTTCCCATACTGGTGGTGAAGTAGATCGAAGAAAGCAGATATTGTCCCTGTATTTGATAGTGGAATAGATTGAGGATTGCAGATCTTGCCCTCCTGTATTTGGCAGCGAAGCAGATCGATGATGGCAGATTTTACCTCCCTGACTACAGTGGAGTACATTGAAGCCGATAACTCATCTCCCTAAGCAGTAGTGGAGCAGACAAAACCACAGATCTTATCTCCCTAAACAGTAGTGGAGCAGATCGCATCAAGTCTTATCTCCTTAAGCAGTAGCGGAGCAGAAGAAACCACAGATCTTATCTCCCTAAATAGTAGTGGAGCAGACTAAAAACACAAATCTCATCCCCATGGAGTCGTAGCAGAGTAGATTGAAGCTACAAGGCGTATCTGAAGTTGCAGTTGAGTGGATCGAAGCAACAAGACGTGGCAGGTTGGAATAAGGCTACTTGAAGAAGATGAGCACCAAAAAGTCAAGACTCGGCAAGACCGGGCAAAATTGGCCCTTTTGATGTCTTTGCTCTATTCTCGTTACACGAAAATGAGCAAAGAGGGGCAGCTGTACGAGCCCATTTTGCCCGGGCCCAGTGCAAAACAAAAACAAAATAAAAATAAAACATAAACCAAATACATTGCAGCCCAAATTTCATATGGCCCAAACTACCCAAAATTAACCTTAAACCCAAAACAAACATAACCCTAGCCCAAGATTAACCCCATTTTCAGCAAACCCTAGTTTGCTTCCCCAAGCTAGCCGTCGCAAGCTTCCATGCGTGGCCCCCTCATCCACCACGCCCCACGCGTCTGACACTCCCACCTGCTCCACCGTGCCCACCACCTGCAACAAGAACAAACACAACAGCAAAGAAAACATGCGAATGATGGGGGAAGTAATAAACAAAAGGAACAAAACAAATATATTGGCTTTAAAAGCCGAAATCTATCATTGGAACGGGTACGATTTTTGATATTTCAAAGGAGGGGAAAACAGATTGTATTTTGGATGAGGGATTTGAGGGGAAACGGATTGTGTTTTGAAATGGGGGGATCGATTGTATTTTAGGGAAACCGGTTGTAAATAGGGGGGATTAGAGAGGAAAAACCGATTGTAAAACGGGAGAGGTTACATAGAGAGAATACAAAAAAGGACTTGAAGGTGATTTTCAGATCGATTTTTTCTTTTTTGATTTTTTGGGTTCTCGTTTTCTTTCTTCTTGATCTTTACTTGCTGCACATTTATAACAAAAAGGGAGAGCATTACAAAGCAACAAAAAATAGAAAAAGCAGTGATTTCAAGGTTTTCGCACTCTCTTTTTTCTGTTCTTATTCTTTTTTACCGTATTTTGAATCTACTTGACAAATCTAAAAGAGGAGTTTATTTACCTTTTTTGTTGTCGATTTAGTCGACGTTGGCTCCTCCGGCCTGATGGTTGACAGATCCTTGTGGTCTGGCTAAAACCGCGACGGTGGTGGAGGCGTATTATACGCCGGTGAAGCCTAAGAGTCGGCCAAGGTAAAGAATAGGAGAAAAATGGGGGCGGTTAGATATAAGTTTTAGTAAAAATGACAGAGCTCAGTGGTTCTTTTTTGTGTTTTTTTAATATTGAAACGGTGGTGTTTAAGGGTGGGGGCCGCGTGTTGATCCATGCCCAGACCCAATTTGTGCATTTATATGTCAAATGGGAAATTTCCACAATTAATCCCTCATTTTTGCATCACATTCCAGCAGACCCCATTAGCATCCATGTGTTTTATTTTAATTTTTCCCCAAAAATTTGTACACCATTCCATTTTAGTCCACTCCAAGGTGCAGCGTTTTGGGACCTGGATTATTTCTAGTCCTAGTCCCTATACATTTATATACTTTGCATTTTTTTAAAAAAACTATCTTATTTGTAAATTATTCCTTTTATTTTAGGTTTAATTTTAATCTAGCCTTTTATTTGTATAATCTGCTATCTTAAAATACTTTTAATATTTTTGTATATGTTAGTTTTCATTTGTTCAATTATTTTGAGATTTCTTTTATCCTATTATTTTTACATTTTTCACAATATTTTTATATACATATTATTATACATATTATTCTCATTGAGTGTTCAATTTATAATACATATTATCGTGAAGACTCACAATATTTTTGTACATGAGTGGAACCATCTTAATAACTTTAGCTTGTTTTATAAAATCATCATTTTAAAATTCTTTTTGAGCTATTTTAGTACTTTCATATAACATCTTGTTTAAATATTTATATATATATATATATTACTTGTTTCAAATTTATTTTTCATCTGTTATTATTTTAAACCTTTTACTATTTATTTTAAATTGCTTTATAAATCATTTATTTTACTTGGTTCTATGTATCATTTTTGTTGTTTTGTACATTGATGATTTTAAATCGTTTCATGCTATTTATTTTAAATTGCTTCTTGTAATATTTATCTCAAACGTGTTTTTACATATATTACTCATCTAAAATTAGCTTGTTATTCATTTTTTATTTATTTTAATTTGCTTCGTATATTATTTGTTTTAAATCGTTTTTTACCTCATTCATTTTAATTTGTTTCATACTAGTTACTTCAAGTTGTTTCATATATTATTTTGTTTCATTTCTTTATCATTAATATTGATGCCAATATAATATGTGTTGTATGGTTATTATCATTAGGTACTTTGTAGTTCGTTTACTCATATTGTCATGTTATTGTGATTTATTGTGGTAGTATTTTATTTGCCAATTATTATGCCACGTTTATATCATCATTTTTCCTCGTTTCATTCAAATCACATCGTGCATTAAAGCTCGAATGCATACATTTAATGTAGATTGTTTTACCTTATTCCGAACAAATCAAATACACATCGTTTTGAATTTCATACTTGTTATTCTTTCATAAAAAGAAAATTCTCTAATAAATGCAATATTCTGCGTTCGGGAAATTTGAGAGATCGTGCCCTAACTTACTGGGTTTCGATTTTTCTCGTTTAACCTAAATAACGGCATATTCTTTTAAATCATAATACGAGTGTTAAATAAAATGCTTACTCTCTGAGATTTGAGGTGTTGTGTCCTAACTCACCAGATATGACATCTTATTACCTCGAGATAAGATTTTTTGCAAATAAGGCAATATTTCGTGTTTGGAAAATCAAGAAAATGTGCCCTAACGTGCTGGGTTTCGATTTCTCGTTCAACTAAATAGCCAAATATCCTCTTAAAGCTTCAAAGTATGGCTTCAATAAGCTATAAGGTGATCTTGGTTTCGATGGTATAGAGTATCGTGTCCTAACGTGCTGGATGTGATATTCCTTCGGAACAAGAGAATCTTATATTTCAATTCACGTTATCAGAGTTTCTTTTAAGGATCGTATTTTTTTTTAAAACTCTTCAAATTTTCAATTTTCGACACTAAGACAATGATTAATCAACTAGGTACCAATTTTGGGCGTATCGAGGGTGCTAATCCTTCCTCGTGCGTAACCGACTCCCGAATCCTTTTTTTTCTGAATTTCGTAGACCAAAATCGTTATTTCAATAAAAATTAAATCGTTTATTAAAAACAGCCACTCTTCGAGGTGACCCGATCACACCTCATCAAAAAAGATTGGTGGCGACTCCCACTTTCGTTTTCATTTTTCAAAACCCAAGTTGACCCCGTTTTCCATCAAAAAAATGGTGTCAACACATTATATACTATGTTTAAATAGATTATCTATCTAGTCAAAATACATCTGAAATAAAATTTTCAGCATTCATTAAGTGATGAAAATTAAATTAAAATTAGGATTAAAAAATTAATGAGTATAGTAAAATATTAAAAAATAAATATTTAAAAAAAGAGATATTATTTTTTAAAATTACAAAAAAAAACTATTTGAGTACCAAATACTCACCATTTATTTATTAATCAAACATTCATAACGTAAAATAAAATAAATAAATAAAAATTAAAAATATAACTTCTAAAATGAAATAATGAAAATTTATTTTTAAAATTAGAATTGCATGGATATTAACTTCAAACATTTAAAATTGATTAGAAGATTACTGTATGTACAAGTTTCATATGTGCAACTTGTTCTCTTTTTTTCTTTTTCTTTTTTTTTGTTATAGTGTTTTTGTATATGCTAATAATTCTAAAATGCAACAAGATTGAAGATCTCAAAAGATAATTTTATAATATAAGAAAATGTTAACAAAATATAAAAAATAGAAATTATTTTGTAAAAAAATTATAAAATATAGTGTAGCCTTTAATATTATATTGTTAGTTAAAAGAGGAAAGAATCCCACGTTGTCTAGGAACAAGTTGCAAACCTATTCATTACTCTATATATACTAATATCTCACATCTCATATTGCTTAAGAAAATAAGAAAAATGAGATTTTGGGCTTGTATAAAGATTTGTTTTGTAAGTTTTATTTTCATATTAATTGGTGGCACTTTAAAATAAAAAAAATATTGGTGTTGCCACTTTAAGTTTTTATAAAGACTTATTCTCGTAAATTTTCAATTTTTTTTTGAAATTTTACTCCAAGCATGGGGTAAAGTGCACCCATGTCAGCGCACTTTTATTGACACATGGTAAAACATGTTCTCGTCAGTGCGTTTTTCTGCGTTTTCCCCTGAAAATACTTCTACGTAAGCGCATTTTGTATTTTTTAGACCATTCTAATAAATAATGTTTTAAGTTGGCTCATTTTCATAAATAATGTTGGAAATGAACTTTTTTTAATAAAATGCTCGGAGTTGATGGCAATTTCATACTATTATAAAATAAAAAATATAAAAAGTAACACACTAAAAATTCATTACGAAGTTTGTGATCCGTTCTGTTATAAATAATTTTTATCCGTTTTTCATATATTTTTTGTTTATATTTATTTTTTGCTAATTTAATTTTATAATATAATTGTTCAAACTTTGTATTTATAATAATAAAAATAATTAATAAATTAACTTTTTATTTTTAAAAGGGTAAGGATTTAGTAAGTCCAAAAATCTTGATACCATGAGTTTCGGGCAAATTACCAATAAAAGCCCCGTTTTTTTTTAAATTTATCGAAATGGGCCAGGTCAGAAATTATTAACCGGAATGGGCCAATTTTTACAGAACGCGTCCACGTCAGCGCGTTGTCAGGGGAAAAAGCAGGAAAACGCTTCCTCAAGGAAGCGCTTTGTCTACGTGGACAGAAAACGCTTCCTTGAGGGCGTGCTTTCTGTCCACGTAGGCAAAGCGCTTCATTGAGGAAGAGTTTTTCCCGTGTTTTTATTAGGGTTTTCTGCAATTAGGGTTAGAGTTTTAAGAATTTTGAGTTTTTAAATTTTAGGGTTTTAAGGAAAAAAATTAAATAAATTAAGGTTTAGTGTTTGTTAATTAAATTAATTACTAATTTTAAAAAATTAGATTATGATTTAGTGTTTATGGTTTTTAAGGAAAAATTAAAATAAATTAGGGTTTAGGGTTACTTGAGTAAATTAATTATAAGTTAAAAAAAATAGATTAGGATTTTAGGGTTTAGGGTTTTAGGGCATTTAAGAAAAAAATTAAATAAATTAGGGTTTGGGGTTTAGGGTAACTTAATTAAATTATTTGTTAATCTAAAAAAGCTTCTACGTGGACGCTCTTTTGCTACAGTAGTCTTTGAAAAAATACATTTGAGAAGACGTGTCTGCGCAAATAGTGTCAAAAACACTTTAAGCAGGATGCATTGTCAGCAAAAGTACTGAAAGAAGCTCCCACGTAGACGCTCTTTTGCTACAGTAGTATCTGAAAAAATAAATTTGAGAAGACGTGTCTGTGCAAAAAGTGTAAAAAACGCTTCAAGCAGGATGCATTGTCAACAAAAGTACTGAAAGAAGCTTCCATGTGGATGCTCTTTTGCTACAGTAGTCTCTGGAAAAATAATTTTGAGAAGACGTGTCTGCACAAATAGTGGTAAAAACGCTTCAAGAAGATGCATTTTCAGCAAAATTACTGGAAGAAGCTCCCACGTGGATGCTCTTTTGCTACAGTGGTCTCTGAAAAATAATTTTAAGAAGACATGTCTGCATAAATAGTGTCAAAAATGCTTCAAGCAGGATGCATTTTCAGCAAAAGTACTGAAAGAAGCTCCCACGTGGACGCTCTTTTGCTACAGTGGTTTCTGAAATAACTTGGGCTATAAATGAGCCAAATTTTGTTCTCAGGTTGTATAACTTACAGCAAAAAAAAATAGAGAGGCTAAGAAGGATAAAAATTAAAGATGAGTGAACGCATTAGTGCTGTTATTTACTATGATGGTGAGGTTCGCCACACCGAGAACGGTGTTGTTTTTTTTTTGGAGAATACAATACGACTGGTTTTTAACCAGAACATAGATTTGACAGAACTTCGTAAAAGGATTAGGCATAAATTATTCGGAACGATGCCAATGAAAGTGTTGTCTATTAGGTATCGATTTTGTGCTTCTATTGATCCAGTAACATGTGTAATATCCTGAATTAGGGCTTAATCGGAATAGTGGTTTCGTGACCATAAATCTGAGATAGAAATAATTATTTTATAATTATTTTGATGATTATGATATGATTGCATGATTGTGTGAAAAATTCGTGATGAAATTCTATGCCTAAAGTGCTTAAATTGAAAGTAGGGACTAAATCGAATAAGTTGCAAAACTTGCATTCTAGAAGTTTTTAGTATGAAATTATTTTGGAATATTAATGAGGAGGTCTTAAATAGCAATTTGACCAATTTTAAGTTCATGGACAAAATTAGGACATGGAAGGAATTTTTGAAAAGTTTAGTAGTAAGGGTATTTTGGTCATTTAGTTATTAAAATGAATTAAAAACAAAATTAAAAGCCAATTTTTGTCCATCTTCTTCATTAGGCCGAAATTTCAAGGGTTCTCCATAGCTAGGGTTTGTTTCAAGCTTCCAAGCTCCATAGTAAGTGATTCCAAGCCCCGTTTTTAATGTTCTTTACGTTTTTGGAATCCCGGTAGCTCGATTAAGCTTATGTTAGCAATAATTCAACCTAGGGTTTATATTTGGAAAAATACCCATAGGTGAAATTTTTGTATTTTGATGTTCTATGATAGAATATGAGGTTTTAAATTATGTTAGACAACTTGTGCTACTCGGTTTTGAGTGAAAACGAGTAAAAGGGCTTAATCGGTAAAAATACATAATAGTCACAAGTATATGTTAGAGAGAGAATTTGATGTTGCCATAGAAGGGAAAAGTGATCAGCATGTTATAAAACATAAGAATAAGGAATAAAGTTTAATTCCCGAGCCTAGGGGCAAAAGTGTAATTATGCAAAAGTTTAGGGGCAAAAGTGTAATTTTTTCAAAGTTCGTATTAAATGCTGTTTTGATGAATGTATGTATTAAATAAGATTAATTTGGCATTATAGATCAAGAGAAACGAGATTCAAGTCGCGATCGAGGAAAAGAAAATATTGTGGACTAAATTGCAAAATCTTTATATTTTGGTACCAAGGTAAGTTCATGTGTAAATGTAGTAACATAATTGTCATTTTAAGCAATTTAATGTTGTTTATATGATATGATGCTGATTATTATCATGAAATATTATGCTTTGTGGTTATTGTTGAATAATATGTAATTATGTGAATTACTGGATGAGTATGAACTATCACCGAGTATCGGTTCTGATATTCCGTGGAAGACGGCAAAGATGTGAGATTGAGGAAAAAAATCCCGTTTGAACCTTAGGAATAGATTAGGATACAAGTGACATGTCACTAGGATGGTTGAGCATTCAAACTCGTTGAGTTGAGTCCGAGTTCGTGAATTGTAACTAGGCATCCGAACTCGTTGAGTTGAGTCTGAGTTCACTTATGGATGCGAACGCCCGAGCTCGTTGAGTTGAGTCCGAGTTCACTTATGGGCGGGTTACCTGGTAGCTTGATTACATATGAGGCACTTATGTGCAAATTATCCGTGTATCCGAGTTGTATTCCGATGTGTTCAACGGGTGAAATTTCTAGTGAAATGGAAGAACACTTAGGATGCAAGCGACGTTTTGGTAAGTGTTGTGAAATGGACACTTTGGACAGGTATGTTCTTAACCCTCGGGTTGAAAATAGATACAACAACGATAAGGTGGTAAGATGAGGAATGATGTTTAGAAATGTGATATATGTTTTGGTGATACCAGGCTAAAGTTGTTTGGTATATTTGTATTGTTATGTTACTTGTTATTTACATATGAACTTACTAAGCATTTATGCTTACTCCCTCCTCTTTATTTACTGTAGTTTTGAACAAGCCAGCTCGGGAATCGGGACAGGTCAAAGGTTCGATCTCACTATCCAAAGGACTTTCATCTGGTAAATGGCTTGTAAAACTTAAGTATGGCATGTATAGCAATATACTTATTTTGTGTAAATAATTGTATGATATGGCCATGTTTGGTTGAGAAAATGTTTGATATTGATAAGTCATGGTGATGGCTAATTTAGATCATGTTTGATATTATGGAAGTTTAATAGGTTATCTAGTTCATAAAAATTCATGCAAAGATGAAACTTGCCTTAAAACAGAATATTGCTGCAGCAATGACATGAATTTGAAAAATCACTAAAAATAGTATAAATGGAACTAAATGATGAGTAAGTTATTAAATTTAAGCTTAATGAGTCTATCTTCATGTGGATTGAACAAAAAAGGCATATAAATTATATTTTATGAGATATTTGAATTTTAGTGAAACAGGGTCATAGCAGTTTTTGAATCCCCTGTTCCAACTTTAGAAATTCATCATAAATTATAAAGATATAATTAGGTGGTATATTTTATATCCTCAGAATTCTTATTGAGTCTAGTTTTAGTAGAAACAAATCTCATAGTCATATGAATTTTTTTCAGAGAGAAATGTGGCTCGTAGTAAACAGAGGTCAGACCAGTCGAGTCCTGAAACAGGGGTAACTTTAACTAATAAACTGTACTAATTGGCCCAACCAAAAATTCTAGAAAAAAATTAGTAGATAGGTATATGAGTCTAGATTCAGGGAAAATTTACGGATCTTTATTTCGAGTTTTGTAACTCGAGATATGATTTTTCTTGTGACTGTGACGCAAGTAGCTTAAAAGCTGTGAATGTAGAAACAATAATCCAAAGTTCTAAAAATGTTAAACTAAGCTTAGTAACACCTCATACTCGACTCCGGTGATGGTCTCGGGCGTGGGGGCGTTACAATATGACTCGTTCGACATCAAAGGTGCTCGTAGCTTGGAGGCAATGGTGCAAACTCATCTTGCTAGTGGAACACCATATATTGAGTTATATTTACAATTTGCATCGCCAAATGATACATTTGCGGCTGCTGGTCGAGAGGAATACACGACCACTGCCCGACACTCTTTTAGTGGGTTACATAACACGGAACCGCCAGTTTTTGGTAGCAGTATGGAATACACAACCCCTGCACAGCACTCTGTTAGTGGATGGGACATGCACCTAGGTGGGTCGATATTTGATGCTGGAAATACGTACTGGGGAACGGCATCAACTTATAGTGCTTGGCAATCTACATTCAATTGGGGACGTTATGAAACGCCCAGAAGAAGGGATGATGTACTCCCCATGGCGTCCACTGGTGAGGGGACCTCATACGTCGTAGATGATGGTGGGTTAGATGATGAGTCCGATGTGGATCCACCTCGAGAGCCCGGCCGCGATGGTACAGAAGTTGGATTGTTTTCTGAACCGGAGCCTATTCCAACTGAACCTGAAGATGTTGAAGAGGGCTCAGATAAAGAAGAAGATCCACGATTCAGGGCATACTCGCCTCCAACCCACATGCATAATGTTGATCTATCTGCAGATGATACATTGGAGTTTCCAGATCTACCACACAGAACACGTGATCATACAAGTACGTTATTGGATTTGAGTGAATTTGAAGTTGGTAAGGAGTTTTCCAATAAGGATAGTTTTCTTGGTGCATTGAAATAACATAGCATCAATAACGGTGTTAACTACCACGTGGTTAAATCTAAATCCGATAAGTTTGAGGCGAAGTGTGCAGTGCAAGACGGAAGTTGTTCATGGAAAATCTACGCCTCGTTGAGGAAAAGGACAGGGTTATAGGAGATAAAAAAAGTATAAAGGTCCACATACATGTGCTGCAGGTACAGTATTTAAGGTTTTTGAATAATACTGTTATTATGTAATATTACATTATTTAACGTACTTCGTTGACAAGTATTTCACAAGATCATCCCAAGATGGATTCAGCTATGTTAGTGTAACAGCCTAATTTTTAGTGGTGTCGGAACAGTGATTCAAGATCACTAAATTCGACAAATGAGTAGGAAATATTATTAATTTAATGAGTATAAGTTAAATGTGAAGTTAGGAAAAATTTTGAAATAGTGAAATGTACAAAATATATATATTAAAATAATTAGAATTGAAAACGAGGTATCGAGACCTCGAAAATTTTAAATCGAACGATAAATATTTTTATAAATATTTATGGAGTGTTAATACTCGTCAAGAAATTTTAAAGTACTGATAGCTAATTGAACAAAAATGTCTAAATTGTATCAAATGCAAAATTGTGAGAAATGATTAAATAGCTTAAATGATAAAAGAAAGAGGGTTTAAAAGGCAAATAGACCCAAGGTCTATTTGGGCTGGACGGCAAGAGCATAAAATCACTAAGAAAATAAGGGCAAAATTGGAAAATTGCAAAATTTACTTAATAAAGCTAGGACTAAAGTGGAATTATCTAGATTTCTCTTTATTTTTCTGCATTCTCATCAGCAAAAACACCATGGAAGAGTTCCCTTAAGCTGGTTTTTCATATTTTTACTGCAAGTAAGTTCAATTCTTGATTATTTCTTGAAATTTTTGTGTTTTTGTGACTTTTACAACTAGGTCCATTTGTTGAATTCATTAGTTCTTGATTCTATGAAAGAAATTGAAAGTTTCTATGAATATGTGATGGAAGTATATGATGATTTGATATAGAATTAGAGCTTTAAATTGTTTATGCTGATTTTATTGAAAGAATTTAATAGAAAGTGAATGTTTAGGACCTAAATTGTAAAAGTGGTTGAAGTTAGAGTTTTATGTGGAAATTCTAAATTTCAATAGTTATGAAATAACTTATAATGTCTAGGAAAAGTATTAATTGAAAAAATTAGTTTAATTGAAGGGTTAATTAAGTAAGGACTGAATTGTATGAACTGTGAAATTTGGGGCAAAATGAAAATCAACATTTTACACTAAAATAGTTTTGGACAGTAGCAATAGTCTAACTTTGAAAAATCTCCAAAAATTTTAGAAATATAATTAGAGGATGAATAAAATATGAAATTAAAGCTTATTGAGTCTAGTTTCTTATAGAAGAAAATGTGTAAGCAATGGAATTGTAAATCATGAGATATAATAAGTTTTGTGAGACAATGTCAGAATAATTTCGGGTTCCTCTGTACTGACTTTGGAAAATCATAAAAAATTGGAAAAAAATAATTAAGGGATTAAATTTATATTTTTAAAATCCTTAAAGAGTTTATTTTCAATAGAAATAAGCGGTAACACCATTCAAATCTCGTACGATGAGATAATTAATTCTTAATGAAGAAGGGTCGGAACTATCAGATAGCAGAATAGGGGCAACTTTAAAGAATAAACTGTACTTATTGGCTAAACCAAAAATTCTGAAAATTTTATGGTAATAATATAAGTAAGTCTAGTTTCAGGAAAAATTAGCGGATCTTAATTTCGAGTTCTGTAGCTTAAGATATAAATAATTTAGTGACTATAACGCAAATGGACAGTTTTGAATATACATAAGTAAATAGTGAAATGTTGTAAGCGACCGATTGCTCCGTGGATGCCAAGTATTTAAGCGTCTCTTCTGGAGCTTTAAGCAATGGCAAGACGCATTTGCATATTGTAAGCCATTGGTACAAATTGACGGTACCTTTATGTACAGTAGATATACCCATCGGCTATTGCTAGCAATCGCACAGGATGGTAGTGGAAGAATCTTTCCAATTGCGTTTGCAATAACACCGGGGGAGTCAGCTGATGACTGAGATTTCTTTCTTTCTAGGTTAAGGATGCATGTTTTCCCCCAACCTGATATATGCATTATATCGGATCGAGGCACCGGGATACTAGTTGCAATTGAGCGACAGGGAAGCCTATAGCATCGCACACACCATCGGTATTGCCTAAGGCACATTGCTTCCAACTACTACAGGCAATATCCATCTAAAGGTGAACGACGGCAAGTGGCCAACATGGGTATTAAACTTTATCTCTATTAATATAATTTCGTTTGAATATTGAATTTATTTTAAATGAAAAAGTGGTATGTAATTTTCGCTATCAACTTATATTGGCAGGGTATGAGATAAGCAAGGACCGTTTTTATGAGATATTGGCAGTTTTCCATTCAATTAACGAAGAGGGCCATGACTACCTATATACCTTTCGAACAGTGGACACAAGCATACGACGGCGGCTTACAATATGATCACATGACCTCAAACTTGGCCGAATGTATAAATTCCATTCTGAAAGGAACACGTCATTTACCGATAACATCAGTTGTGCGAAAGACATATTTTCATTTAGCGGCACTATTTCCGAAACGAGCAGCGAGTTATGTAGGCCAAATGCAGGGAGGCCATGTATGGTGCGCAAAGGTATTGCAAGAAATTAACAAGGCGAAGGCACGGGCGAACACTATGCACACAGTGTGTCACGATTGAGACAACTTATGGTTTCGTGTGACAGAGTTTGACAAACCGCACCAAGGTATTACTGGCGGGCAATATCGTGTACACTTAAGAAATAGGACTTGCGATTGTGGGAGGTTTGACGCACTTCGTTATCCATGCACTCATGTAATTGTAGCTTGTCAAAATCTTCGTCTGGATCCAATGAGCTATGTCGACGACGTGTACAAATTGGAATACATGTACAACGTGTGGAGACACATATTCCCACCGGTCCCAGATGAGCATAAGTGGCCCTCTGTATCGCTTGCTCCGTTTAAGCTGTTACCGGATAGAGAGTTACAGCGTAAACCAAAGGGTCGGCCTTGCTCGACTAGAATATGCAACAATATGGATATCCGAGAAACAACCAATCAACAGAAGTTATGTGGATGGTGTAGGAACCCAGGCCATACAAGTAGATCATGTCCAAATCGCAATAGTTGATAGTTGTTGTAATTGTCAATATGTTGTATTATTTATATTTTATTACATGAAATAATATAAAAATATTTAAAATGTTGCTTTATTTAAAATAATTTTCATTTTATTAAAAATATAAAAATAAATTATAATTACTTTATTTAAAACAACCTTTTATCTAATTACATGAAATAATATAAAAATATTCAAAATGTTGCCTTATTTAAAATAATTTTCATTTTATTAAAAATATAAAAGTAAATTACAATTACTTTATTTAAAACAACATTTTATCTAATTACATGAAATAATATAAAAAGATTCAAAATGCTTGTACAAATATATTAAAATAAAAATCAATGTCCGTGCCGGTGGGATTTAGTGTCACGTGGAGGTCGTCGACGGTTACGCGTTGGATTCCTCCTTTGTCCAGTTTCTGACGAGGGTTGTGCTTGCTCCGGCGAGGACTCTGGTTGTGGGTGTTGGGAGGATGACCCGCATTGATAGAATAGTAACTGTGGAGGTGTTTGCATCATTAATGGTGGATGAGTTTGAAACCCATAAGGTGATGGGGATTGGTAAAAAAGAATAGCTCCCCGACGGCCCCTCTTGTGAACCCTCGTGCGACGGCTGCCTATAGATCAACGGTCCACTCGGAGTAATCGGAAATGGAGATGAACCGGGCCATGCATTCCAACCTGCCATAGGACTAAAAAAAGGAAACATATAAGGGCTAGGATACATAAAAGGGCTAGGATACGTACCTGACATCATTTGAAGAGGCTGTGTTGTGGGTGTCGACGGTTGAACTGTTGGGCTCGGTGACTGTGTAGGTCCTGTTGCTGGGCCGAGTGATTGTGTGGGCACTGTTGATGGGCCTGCGTCGTCGTCTCTTCTTCTAGGATTTAAAGGGCCACGTCGTTCCCTTTGGACACGCAATTGCCGCTGCCTCTCCTCTTCTGACAGTAAATATGGCTTGTAATGGGTCCTAAACCATGGCATGTATTCCGGCACGCACGCCAACTCTGGAACGATGATCGGTTCCCGAGTAGGTATATAATCATACCGATCTTCCCACGTTTGGATATAGTGTGACCAGAATCTCGGCCAATCTGTATGCAATTGCCGTAAGTCGATTTTGTGATGATCATCCAACACCTCAGGTGCCACAGGAATTGATTGTCGGAATCCAAATTGTCGTAATACTCTGTTTGATTGGTGCATCTCCACAATAGCAAAGTTGACCAATGGGACCTTCACGTGCCAAGCGTTCGGATTTTGCAAGTATTCATCCGGAATTACTGCCCGAATTGCCGGATCCTTATATGGTGTCCATTGAAACTATATAAAAATGATGGAAATATTAGTTAAATAAAAAATACTAAATACTAAATACGAATCCACTATTTTATTATGTATGTATATATATATTTTTAATACTTACTTGTGCTTCCGATCGTTGATCTAATAGAAGCCGTATATCTTCAAGACAGGTAGGTAATCGAGCATAACTTGCCGAATGGTTCCATCTAATTAAATAAATTTTTAGCATACGATTATATTTTAAATCTACGTAATAATTGTAAAATCTAATATAAAATTTACCTCGTTATGAGTGGGAATGTATATGGGTGGTCCACTTGAGGACGTAAAAATGGAAAGCGAAACCGTGCCCATGATTGCAGTAGTGATAGACAACCTCCGATTTTCGTTTTATTCGGTCGCGTAGCCCCGCACATCTCCCGGTACAGTGTTGCCAACACGGCAGACCCCCAAGTAAATTCACCAGCTGCTCTAAAATCAACGAGTTTCAGCAGCCATCTCAGATGTACAATGTTTCGTGACAAGTCCAGCATCAGATAACCTCCAATTATTTGAAGAATGTATGCTCGAACATATTGAATTTTTTCTAGTTCGGTAGAATCATCATCCAGCTCCGGAAATGTGTCTCGTAACCAGCCCATCTCGATCCGACCTCTGTTAATATTGTCCAGAATAGCACCTAAAAGCTCGTAGCATACTGCTCCCCAATCAGCAGAATGAACAGACCCAGTGACTGCGTCCCCGTCCACCGGCAACCCTAATTGCAAATGCACGTCTTCCAAAGTGATAGTGCACTCTCCACATGGAAGATGAAATGTGTGCGTCTAGGGTCTCCACCTTTCTATCAACGCACTAATAAGTTTCGGGTCCAACTTGCACCCCCGGCCTATCATCACCACGTGCCAAAAACCCGCTTCCCGTAGGTAATCCTCTATCAACGGTGATGGAGGACCAGTCATGTTACGGATATAGCATTGCAATATCCGATTTACAGACTTTTATAAGAAATAATAAAATAAAAATTATTTAAATTTGCATAAATGACAGAAATCTTAAATAATATTTAAATATTAAATTTAACACTTACCATTTGCATTTGTTCAACGGATATATGTTTATCATTGAAGCGAATTAGTTCTCCGACCATCAACGGATATATGTTTATCATTGAAGCGAATTAGTTCTCCGACCATTGCTAACATGATCAAATTTTTTTATTTTAAAAAATAAATCTAGAAAAAATAAAATTAGAGCTTTTTTGGAAAAAATTAACGAGAGTTTTGAGAGGAATTTAAGAGAAATTTGAGAGATTTGAGAGGAATTTGAGAGAATATTGAAAGATTGAAGATTGAAAGGATTTAAGTGTGAAAAAAATTAAAGAGGTGGGGGGGTTTTATAGTTTTTTTTTGGACCGTTGGGGGGTTACCAACGGTCAAAAAAGTAGCCGTTGCTACTGTTCAAACACGGGGAAAGCGCTTCCTTAAGGAAGTGTTTTCCTGCTTTTTCCCCTGACAACGCACTGACATGGACGCGTTTTGTAAAAACTGGCCCATTCCGGTTAATAATTTCTGACATGGCCCATTTCGGTAAATTTAAAAAAAAAACGGGGCTTTTATTAGTAATTTGCCCATGAGTTTCGCTTTTATTTCACTCTTGCTAACTTCCCGCGAAGGTAAAAATATTAAATATGTTAATACTTACGTTATATTTGAAATTGATCTTTTCGGTTAAAAAAAATATTTATTTGTATAATTAAAAATTAACGTAATTGACCAAATAATTAGTCAATTACATGTAGCGTGCCATATTTGTCCCACACTGATGTAATAGACCAGTTTTTAACAACAGAAATAGATGAAATTTGTAACAGAATAATTAATTTATTCTTTGATCTAATATAAATAGATTAATTTATTCATATTTTTAGTAGATAAGACAAAATATAATTTTAACTCTTAATAAAAAAGCTTATGATATTTTTACTACTAAAAGCAATAGTGGATTTAGGGGATTTGTATGTGCTTTACCCTTTAAAATAAAAACTTTTTTATTAGGCTTTTTATAATTTATAAAATTTTAAATTAATAATAATAAAATTATATTTAAACCCTAAAAATTATCAAAAATTAATTTAATTATTTAAAATTTTAAAAATAAAGACTATTAAAATAATAAAATTAACATTTTATTACTATAAAAATATATAATTTAATTTAGACTCTTAATTTTTTTTTTAACCTCGCTAAAAGTAAATTTTTTTTATTAAATTTAAAATGTACAAAAACTGAAAGGACTTAAGAGTATTTTTCAGCCATTAGAAAAATGTGAGGGGACAGGACATTTTTTTATTTAATCGTATAACCAAAAATAAGTTGTTGTTTTTCTCTTTAATTGTTGAATTAGGTGAAAGGGATATGGATATTCCAAATGCTTTGGAATTATACCAAGTGTCATAAATCAATGTGATTCCAGTCGTCCACTTCGGCTCGGCTTTGTGGCTGTGCTTTTGAAGCTATTTTGGAAGGCTTCCTTTATCTTTTCTTTTCGCTAAAAAAGTATTTTTAAAAGAATAGATTAGATTTGTTGTATATTTTAAGAAAAACAATAATAAAAAGAAATCGATACCTTCAGCTTTCTTTATAATAACTTATTCATTTAAAATTTACCTGTTATAGAGGAGTAGTTATTATATAGGAGGATAATTGCTGTACAATTACTATAAGATCTATATTATATTGTGAACTTTCGTTAAATAAAAAATAAGAATTATATTCAAGAAAAAAAAAGTAGAATCAAATCAATAAAATTAAAAAATATATGAAAGTGCATGTATTATTACATTCATGCATCTTTTATTTTACATGATTTTGCATGATTAATTGTAAAATTAATAAATCTAACAAGTTTAATTAATCAATAATTTATCAAATTAAATTAATTAACCATTCTTAACTAGTGAAGTAAAAAGAGGAAGAAGACGATGATTGAACGGGGAAAAAATGAGTGAAGGTTGGTGAATAGTTTCAATTTTGAAGATAGTTAGGAATCTAAAAGGAGAAATGTGTACATGAGTCAATATGGATTGTTTGCATAGCCCTTTTATGGTAGAGAACAAGTTTAGCCACGTGTCTTGAGGTTATCAACATGAATGTTTGATTTTATATCATTGGCAGTAAAAGTAATGTTACGTTTTATCCTAAGACGTTTTAGAATGACTAGTAATTGATGCTCCTTTCTAAAGTTCACCGAATTGATGTTCGCAAACTAACCCCAGTTTTGCAGTGAGAGATACGTGTTTAGCTCTCTATAAATACGCTTTGAGGTTCTTGAAGAATACTGTAAGGTCCGCAAGACTCACTACACAAGGTATAACAACCATAAGTTACTAAATTCAAGTAATCAATTTATAAGTTTACGATGTTTTAAATTCATAGTAGAATTTAATTAGGGAACTTAATATTTTATTGGTTTGATATATTTAACTACCACTCATTGATTATTTTCTTTTCATAAATTATGATTAATAGTTTTCTTCAAATGAATTTTTAATAATTTTGTCGAAATAATATTTTAATTAATAAATGATAATTAATAAGTTTACTTCTATGAAATATTATTTAAAATTTTAAAATATTAAAGGTGTTGAAGATTAAAAAATTGTTTAAAAAATGGTTAAATTGAATATTAGACAATTGGGGAGTGATTAAAACTCAAAAATATTCCATTTAGGTTTAACAATGGGGCAAGGCATTATTTTTAAAATTTAGAGATTTCATTTAATATAAAAGTGTTTATGGGTTAGGTTGAGTTTGGTTTGAGTAGAGTTACTCTATGGTTTAATAAATTATGTTTGTTTAAGTTCAACTCAACTTGAAATATAAAATTTAAATTTTGCTCAAGTATACTTAAATTTGTAAATGGTTAATTTAAGCTCATTTTAAGTTTATCCATATTCTAAAAATATGTTATGATATTTTTAGTTTGATATGTAATAATTTTTTATATTTTTATTTCATTAAAGTTTTAAACATAGATAAATTAACATATTTTTTAATGCTTACATTGTAATGGAAAATATTATTTTAAAATTAAATTTTATTTGTTATAAATTATATAATATATAAAAATACAATAAAATAAAATATTTTAATACTAAAAACGGGTTGGGTTGGAATCAACTCAGACAATAATTTTTTTTATCAAACTCAAAAATTAAATTTAATATTATTGTCCTAATAATATAGAGAAAATTGATTGTATGATAAATTGGAATGGTCAAACATTGTGATTCATTAAACAATGTAATTCCACTTTCGCCAGAAACCTTTATTCAGCCGCTTTTTACTTATAAAATTTTGATTTAAATTGAGACAACCATGGATATAAAAATAGAATACTTAAATTTATTAATTTAGTTGTTTTGGCCATCAAACGGAATGGTTAAATTTATTTGATAATTCATTTAATTAGTAAAAAAATGAATTTAATCCTTATTACTCGATTATTTACCTCTGAAATAAATAAAAACTCTCAGTGTTAATTAAATAAAAAAATTATATGAAATCTTAGAAAGAAAATTACAAATTACATCTATCGAAACTTATATTAAAATTTCAAAATGAATTCAAAACCTTAATAAGCTGTGTGTCTCGTTTTCACCGTCGCACAAATTCTAGCTCCTGTGAGTTCCAATTTCGAAGTGCCAACCTTAGGCTTTACGCGGCTTCGGCTTATAGCGGCAACTAAAAGCCGAAAACTCACACAGGAAAAAGGCCAGGTGTCAGTACTTCACTCGTTTATAGAATTAAATAATCCGAAAGAATACTGAGAAAATATTTAAAGAAAGTAAAAAAGTAACCTCTCTTCTCTTCCGAAAGGAATATATAAAACCCAAAATATTTATTAAATAGAAAAAGAAACCGACGGATATTCTCACCACTTCCCTCCGAATATTCTTCATTTTCAGTTATATTTACCCTTCTTCTCCCTCCCCCACCCCCTTCCTCCCGTTATCAGTCTCACCCTCGTTTCGTTCTCTCATTTTTCTCACTTACCGAGCACAGAGTTTTTTTCCATGAAATTCGGGAAGAGCCTTAGTAGCCAGATCGAGGAGACGTTGCCTGAATGGCGGGACAAGTTCCTTTCATATAAGGAGCTTAAGAAAAAAGTTAAGCTCATTCAACGTAACTCCGGTGAGAGACCGAATAAACGGCTTAGGCTGGATCAAAATTCTGGAGACGTTGTCTATGCTGGAGATAATGTCGGCGACGGAGATGGTATGTCGAGAGAGGAGACCGATTTTCTTAATCTGTTGGAAGATGAGCTCGAGAAATTCAACACGTTTTTCATTGAGAAAGAGGAAGAATACATCATTAGATTGAAGGTAATTTCAACTCTGATTTGATTTCCATCTGTTTGATTGATTTGTAAGAAAATTTCTCTTCTTTTCTTTCTCCTTTCCCGGTTCACAAGTAGGGATGTAAGATTTATTAACAGAGCCAAGACAAAACGACGTTTTGTTTAAATAATAGCAGATTTTCTTTCTTTTCTTTTGAAATTCTTTTTCCTTTGTCCGTAACGAGTCCGTTAAACTGTGTAAAACTTTTCTTGCTTGTCAAACTTGCGTGATAATTTCTTCCACAACCATTGCACATATATTACAGAATTGTTGAAAGTCATTTTTCTTGTAATGTATACTTGAAATGTAATTTAATTATAATTATTTACTTGCTTGGAATTCGTTGGCTTACTGGAATAGAATATTTGAGGGATTAAGATTAGAAAGAATACTGTAAAACTTATTTGATTTAGTGAAGATTTGGTTACTTCGATTGCGATGTAAAGATTCCAAAGTTCCAGACGCAATGCTTTTTAATTTTATTCGTTGTGTAAAGTTTGTGCTTATTTGATGAGTCATTTCGGTTGGAGATGCAGGACTTACAAGACAACGTGGCAAAAGCAAAGGATTCTGATGAAACGATGATAAAGATAAGGAAGGATATAGTGGACTTCCATGGCGAGATGGTTTTATTAGAAAATTATAGCGCCCTTAATTACACAGGTACTTATGCTTTTCTTATTCCCTACCTCTCTACTTTATTTAATCAAATAAATATTTGCCACTTGCCTTGTTTCAATGATTTACATAATTGATAGAACACCATTTTAGCCGGCCGAATGAGTTGTTTAGGAAAATTATTATTACGTATTATAGCAACTTGCAAGCTCCTGTTCTAGGGAAAATGACTTTATTCCATGATCAAAAAGGAAAAAAGAATTATTTTATCCTCCATGCTTTTCCTTTTGACATCAATATATTCTGCCAGACTACTTATCCACATCCATTCTTCAATTAAACATTAAATGTTCACCATTTCTTTAAATGGCCCCGTTTCAGTGTAGTGGGAGCATTTGCTACAGCATGTGCTGCCACTATTATAGATTTATGCCAGTCTAGTTCTGAATTTCATTTCTCCCAACGTTTATATGGGAAAACCTTTGGTGATGGTTTGTAATTCGCAAAAGGAGTTATGCTGATCATATTTGTTCTATTTGACACAATACTTAAAATTTCTCATAGTTTCTTTTTAATTCATAAATAGAAGAATAATATGATTCAGCGTACTTAAACCTATGTTCTCTTGCATTGATAATATTGCCCATATCAATCGAGCTATGACTAAATCGACCACCCTAGTTAAAATTTGAAATTTAGTTTTCTTATTTATTCTATTTTTAAAATTTAAAAATGTAAGTTCAATTGTTAATCATATTAAAATTCTTTTATTAAATTTACATTCGTTATTATAATTTTTTTGTTATATGGTTACAAAGTGATTTTTTTTAAAAATTTAATAGAAAATTTTTAACGGTTTTAACTATTAGATTTGAATTTTGTTATATGAAGAATATAGATATTAAATTTATGAAAATAAAAATGGAGTAAATTTTAAATGTATAGGATTATAAAAGAACTTGAAGCATATATTAACTATAAGTTTGTAATTTTGTAAAGGAACAAGACTATAATCGAAATAAACTAGTTATTTATTGGCAACATTTGAATTATTTCTTAATGTATCAAGGGATAAATCATTAACACATTATGCAATGAACAGGATTGGCGAAAATACTCAAGAAGTACGACAAAAGAACTGGTGCATTGATCCGCTCGCCTTTCATTCAAAGGGTGTTGCAACAACCCTTCTACGCCACGGACTTGCTTTACAAGCTGGTGAAAGAGTGCGAGGCGATGCTGGAACACGTCTTCCCCAAGAAAGAAAAACCGGATTCAATTGAAGCAAAGAATGTGGAGAGCTTATACATGAAAAGCACAATATCAGCATTGCGGGCATTGAAGGAAATCCGTAGTGGAAGCTCAACTGTTAGCGTTTTCTCATTGCCTCCACTGCAAAGTAACGGATTGGAGGAGACATGGAAAATGATTCCCGTTCTCGAACAAGCAGCCAAGTAGGTGAATTTGTGGTTAAAAATTATAACCTTATATTTTTGGGTCTTTACTTTTTAACTTCTCTAAATTTTCACACGCTTTTATAATGCAAGTCTTAGATACTAGTACTAACAAATGTAAATCCTATATTAATTGAAGGCACGGTTTGGTATAATCATCAATTATTGTTGAAATGTTTATACACTAGTGAGACGCTTATTCTTACGAGAGCTACATTAGGAACTTGTTATTTCTTTATCATTTTAAGTTCCAATTGGATGGAAAATATTAACAACTCGGTTAAGATCGACAAAATGTGATCAAACATTTCGATAAAAAAAGTTATGCCATATTCGAAGGAAAAATATTTGAGAAATCAAAAATTGATTTGAATTGAAGTAATTAGACGTTTTATGAAATATATAATAAAATATTGCTATTATTTATATTGAACTTAATTGTTTTTTTATTTAATTTGTAATTTAATATAATTTTTATTTGTACAGTGAATATTATTTTAAAGGTTATTATTCTATCCACTGGTACAGGAGTTTTTAACTCTATAATTTAATATAATTTTTATATGTACAATGAATAAATATAACGTGTTTGTTTTAATATGATTTTATTTTTTTAATATTTGTTTAGTACAAATTACAGTATTTTTAACTCCAATAATTTTCTAAAAAATAACTTAAATTTTTATATAAAAAGTATTTTTTAAATATTATATAAAATTTATTAATTATTTTTTATTTACTCGAAGTTATTATTAAAAATCGAAAATTAAATTGATTCAAAATTTTCTATTAAACCCAACTCATCCTTACAAGGAACAAAAGGGAATCGATTCGATTTAAAGTCAAACCTAAATCCTACCCAATTTACAAACTCAATTACAAAATCAGACCCAAAACTAAGCCCAAATAATAAAAACCCTAGCCCAATACAACTAAACTTATTTAAAAAAAAAAACAGACAAAACCCTAACCACCTTGCCTCCCACTTGCACCTATTCCACCACCTTGCCTCTCATTTACACCTACACTATCAAATGGAGAAGAGACATAGAATGATAAGAAATGTATGTAAGATGGCTATAAAAGCAAAACCAAAAGTCCATTGTAAGAAAAAAAAAAGAGGAGGAAAGAATTGTATTTTTGAAAGGGTTTTTTTTGATAAAAAAAAAGAGAAGAATGTAAAAACAAAAGGTTTGCAAGCAAATCTGAAATAAAAAAAGCGAGTATTGAAGAAGAAAAGATTCAAACGCGTTAAGGTTTTTATTTCTTTTTTCCTTTTATTTTCACTTTTTTTGTACATATAAACATTTTTCTTTTTTTTTCTTTCAAAATAGTATACATATATTTAGATATAAAAATAAAAAAGAAAACAAAAAATAATACATTTTTTAAATTCCGGTGGCCGGCAATGGCGGCAAAGACGGCGGACGGCGCCGGTCCGGCGCCTGGGTACTGATCGGACCATGGCCGGAATGGGGAAAGAGGAAAAGAGTTGAGAGCTTTGTTTTATTTTTTTGTTTTTACTATTATTTATATTATTATTATTTCTCATGTATATATTATTATTTATATTATTATTATATTATATATACCCTCTCCATATTTATTTATATTATTACTATCATTATTGTTACTTCTATTGTTTTTTATTTCAGACCACTATTATTATATATATGTATTATTGTTTGTATTATTATTATTATCACCCCTATTGTTATTACTTTACTTTTGTATTCTAATATGTTATTAATATTACTCATATTTTCATTATTTTTACTATTACTATTATTATATATTAGTGTATATTTTTATGTATATATATATTTATATATAGTATTGTTTTTTTATTACTTTAATTTAATATTTTTATTATATTTGCTTTTTATATTTCTATATTTATTATTATTATATAGTAGTGTGTATTTTTATTATATACATATATATTTTTATATATAGTATTATTATTTACTTTACTTTAATATCATTATTATTATCATTATATCCAACCCAATAATAATTCTTTCGTAAAAGTAATATTCCGTATTTGGTAATTCGAGACAATCGTGCCCTAACTTATTGAGTTTCGATTTTTCTCCTTTAACCTAAATAACGGAATACTCTTTTAAATCGCGACATGAGTTTTGAAAAATGCTTATTATCGGAGATACGAGGTGTTGTGTCCTAACTTACAGGGTATGACATTTTGTTACCTCGAAATAAGATTTTTGCAAGTAAAGACAATATTCGGTGTTCAGAAATTCGAGGAAACGTGCCCTAACTTACTAGGTTTCGATTTTCCTCGTTCACATTAACTAACTGAATAACCTTTTGAAATACACGAATTTTTTATATAAAAGGCAAGCTCACTCTCGAAAATTCAAGATGCCGTGTCCTAATTTACTGGATGTGACATTTTATATTGTGAGACGAGAAGGTCTTTAACATTTGAGCATTTTCTTTACAAAGAGGGATCTTATTTTAAATTCTTTCAAGTTTTCAAATTTTCGACACTAAGACACTAATTAATCAACTAGGTACAAATTTTGGGCGTATCGAGGGTGCTAATCCTTCCTCGTGCATAACCGACTCCCGAACTCATTTTCTGATTTTTGTAGACTAAAAATTATCATTTTAGTAAATCTTAACTTTTATTAAAATGATTAATTTAAGGTGATCCGATCACATTTTATCAAAAAAGATTGGTGGCGACTCCTCTATTCGTTTTCATTTCTAAAAATCTAAGTCGATTTCCGTTTTTTTAAAAAAAAATGGTTTATAACAAAATCCTTAACTAAAATTCAAACACAGGCAACACATTTGAGATTTGTACAATCAAACAAATCTTTTATAAATTAAAAATTGTCCAACAATTCATCTTAGAGGGGTATTTGGGAGGGTAACCCTCTTTCGCCGTATCTATTTATTCTTTGTGCTGAGGGATTTAGTTTTCTGCTTTGGCAAGCAGAGGCTCGGGGAACTGTGCATTGTTTTGCAGTGTGTGGGCCATCAGTTTCTCATCTTTGACTTGTCGACGACAGTTTCTTCTTTTTTAGGGACCCTCAGGAGGAAAGTCGGGCGGTGCGTCATATTCTTTAAACTTACGAGCAGGCTTCAGGGCAGGCTATCAATTATAAAAAAATCTGGACTTATGTTTAGTACTAATACTTCGGTGGCGGATGAGCAGTGTGTTCATTTTGAGCTAGGGATGGACTCCCTTCTTTTATATGGGTCGTATCTAGGTTTTCCGTCACTAATTGGTAAGAATAAAAAATAGATTTTTAGCTTTTTGAAGTAGCGTCTCGGTAAACGAATTCATTCTTGGAAGAACCAACTCCTTCCGCGGCCAGGCAAGGAAGTGGTTTTTAAAACCGTTGCCTAGGCACTTCTTGTTTATTGCATCAGTGTCTTTACACTTCCTGTTGGCATGTGTCATTAACTGCAAAGAATGATGAACTCTTTTTGGTAGGGGTCGGGGTCTTCGAATGGGCAAGGTGTGCTTGAGCCTCTTGGGATTGTCTATTTTTCCAGGGAAGTTTGGTGGTTTGGAACCTCCACTGCTTTAATATGGCCATGTTGGGGAAACAAGGTTGGCGGCTTTTGTCGAATTTGGATACTCTTCTATATCATGCATTCAAAGCTAAATATTTTCCTGATTGTGGTTTGCTTGAAACCGTAGAAGGTGGTAACCCTTTGTTTATTTGGAGGAGTGTTTATCATGCTAAGCAATTACTACTACAAGGGACTCGATGGCGGCTTGGGATGAGGTGTAATATTAAAGTTTTTAAGAATCCTTGGATTCCGAATGACAGAAATTTCTTTGTAGATTTTGCTCCTTTACTGGGTATGAAAGATTTGTGTTAAGGACCTTTTTTCAACTAGTGGTGATAGTTGGGATGAGGGCTTGGTTAAGAGTTTGTTGGCCCTTCGGATGTTCGGTAAGTTTTGGCCATTCCAATTGCCCATGTTAGTCTGGATGATTGTCTTATTTGGCATTTTAGTCGCAAGGGTATATAAGAGTTAAAGTCGGGTTATTTTGTTGTGACTAATACTTTGTCTTCCATCATGAATGAAGTGCTTTTGAAGTGGGTGACAATTGGGTGGTTCTGGCTCGAGGGTCGTTGAAGTGCAATATCGATGCTGCTATGTCCTCACCACATGGTCTTGTCCGTTTGCTATTGTTTTGTGCGATGGCTTGGGCTAGTTTACTCGAGGGTGTTTGGGTGGTTATGGACTAAGGGGGAGTCGCATATGGCCGAGTTGCTGGCTGTGCGTGAGGCCCTTTCTTGGTTGCGTGAAGAAGGCTACGATAATGTTGAACCTGAAGCCGATTGTAAGGAGGTGTTTGTGGCACTTTGTTCTTCATTATCATCACATCTTTCGGAATTTGGTGTTATAATTCAAGATTGTCAATATTTTTGCGAGTTTTTCATCGCTTGTTCTTCAAATGGGCATATCCTAATAATTATTACAATAGTAAGGATATCAACTAAACTTAATTGATGAAATTTAAAAAACAGAAAGGTCAAATTCTTATAAATAAAAATAAAAATATAATTGTAACGGTACCAACTAAACTTAATTGATGAAATTTAAAAAATAAAGAGATCAAATTCTTATAAATAAAAATAAAAAGAAAAATATAGAGGCTAAACTTCAAATTTGTGAAGCTACAGGGTCTTATGACATAATAAACCCAAAAATTATTCCGTTGCCGGGACTTGAACCCGGGTCTCTCGGGTGAGAGCCGAGTATCCTAACCACCTAGACTACAACGGATTTATGACAAATCCTACTTTTAATTTTATATATTTATTTTTGAACGAAAATGAACCTCTGCTCTTAGAAATTAGTATGTCAACCATTTATTACAGGCAGTGGCCCTGTTTATGTTTTCTCAAAAAACAAATATGCAAATGTAAGAACATCAACATCCATGTAATAGATAATTTTTAGCGAAGTTTAATAATTAATTTTTTCACTTAATTAAATCATTATTCATCGGATTCTGTAATGTTTAATCCATTTTAAAGTTTCATAATAATATATCACTAAATTCTACAATAAACTATTAAAACCACTAATTAAACTGATATCATATACCAAGTGTAATCATGTCCATCCACACATATAAATCACTCATTATATAATACCAAATTATTATTTTATCTAAAAAACGACAAATATGGCTTCTATATCACAAAATGTACATTAATTTTCATTTACCAAGAATATTTTGCAAAGTATATATTAGTCATTTTTTCTTTTACTCGCTCATCATTAAACAAAATAATGAATTGCGTACACAATGATACATAATCCTAAATTCTAATATTAAACTTTATGAATCATATCAGTGTGAATGTGAAGAAAAACATAAACAATTCAAAAAGACAGGAACATATACTTAATCCCTCAATTTTCAACTTGAACAAGAAAAACGCGTTGAGGAATAAAGGGTAAAAGCACCCAAGGATAAGAAATGCCTCTTACGTTATCATTTGCCATTTCTTGTAGCATAATTAATATGTACTTATATCCACGTATTATCGCATTAATCATTTCAATGCACTACTATTATAAACGGTCCTACACATTCCACTACAAAGATGGTGAAGAGTAGCCCATATTTGGACGAAAAGACAGGCCAATAATGCAATATAAGCAAAACCCATTATCCATATGTATTTATAAATGCTGGTGCTCTGAACCTGGTTGGCTAATTATGATTTGGTTCTTTGTTTAGGAGCAGTTGTGAAAATGGGAGCTTTTTGGTTGGTTTTTATGGTAAACATAGTGATGGTTTCGTTAGTTCAGGGCCAGGGATCAGGTTTGCAGAATGGGTTTTATTCATCTTCGTGTCCAAAGGCTGAAGCTGTTGTAAGGTCTACTGTTGAATCACACTTCAACAAAGATCCTACTATTGCTGCTGCCTTGCTTAGGCTTCATTTCCATGATTGCTTCGTTCAGGTTGCTCTGCTCTTCTCATTGAATTCTTGTATTGGAACTGATTAAATGGTGGATCAGATGATTTTTCATGCAGGGTTGCGATGGCTCGGTGCTGATCTCCGGCTCTTCTGCCGAGAGAAGCGCGTTGCCGAACCTTGGATTACGAGGATTCGAAGTCATTGATGATGCAAAAGCACAACTGGAATCTTTATGCCCTGGAATCGTCTCGTGTGCTGATTTATTAGCACTGGCAGCTCGGGATACCGTCGACTTGGTAACATTCCTGCGCCCGCACACGTACACACATAGACATGACTTTAATTCAAAATACAGTGATCTCATTAATATGTTTCCATGTCAGAGTGATGGTCCAAGTTGGACTGTTCCAACCGGAAGAAGGGATGGCAGGGTATCTTCGTCATCTCAAACCTCGAGTTACCGTCTCCACTAGAGTCCATTGCTGTTCAAAGGCAAAAATTTGCTGCAAAAGGCCTCAACGATCATGATCTTGTAACCTTAGTAGGTATACATATATATGTATATACATGTATATATAAATAATACACCATCGCCCTCTAAAATTCCAATGGTTCAATTACATGTTATGTTTACATGGCAGGGGCACATACCATAGGACAAACGGATTGCTTGTTCTTCCGGTACCGCCTATACAACTTCACAACAACCGGAAGTGCTGATCCGACGATTAACCAATCTTTCTTAACACCACTACAATCTCTTTGTCCGAGAAATAGTGACGGCTCAAAAAAGGTTGGACTAGATATAGGTAGCGAGACGAAGTTTGATGTGAGCTTCTTCAAAAACGTCCGTGACGGGAAAGGAGTGTTGGAATCGGACCAGAGGCTTTGGGGAGATGATGGCACGCGTAGGGTAGTGGAAAACTATGCAGGGAACGTAAGAGGATTGTTGGGGTTAAGGTTTGATTATGAGTTCCGTAAAGCGATGATAAAGATGAGTAGCATTGAGGTGAAAACTGGTTCCGATGGAGAGATTAGGAAGACATGTTCAAAGATCAATACGTGAATGTAGATAAATTGGTTAGCAGTAACAGAACGTAGTATTAGAATCTGAAACAAAAAATAACCGTCGCCTGAGAGATTCGAACTCTCGCGGGATGAACCCAGGTACTTAGCAGGCACACGCCTTAACCACTCGGCCAAAGCGACTTGGATGTCAAAATCTGTCCTTCCAATTTAACTATTGGTAATGCAGGAAGTGGATTTGCCATGGAATGTTTCATGTTTGTTTAAGATATTCATAGTAGAAGTGTTTGTCTGTTCGCCTTACAGCAAAAAAACTTGGTTTAAGGTTGTCTTTAACTCAGACTTGTTTATTTAGAATTGGATGTATAGATTATGTCCTTTTTTTTTGGAGAAAAAAATAACGCTAAATTAATTACATAATAATATTTAAGTAAAAGAAACACCTATATTAATAAAGGTGAGAGCCATCAAGAGAGGGACATCAAGGGTTTGTAAGTTGTCTTTTTTTATCAAGGCTTGCTTAGCTAAGCAATACGTAACTTGATTTTGTTCCCTCAGTATATAATGTAGAAACCATTGATTTTCCTGAGATAAAATATTATGAATTTGCCTAATCAAAGCTGAATTTGAAGCAGTAGAAGAGTTTTCAAGGATAGTTTTAACAACTTTCAAACTGTCAGATTGAATGATGACTTGATCGTAACCACTTTGTTGAACAAGTTTGAGACCCTAAAAAATACCTCAGAGTTCCTCATCAAAGGCCGAACATTTACGAAGAAACCGGTGATATCCAACAATCCAATTTCCATCCTTATCACGAACAATGCCCCAGTTACAGTAAATCCAAAATCCAATTATACTGCCCCATCTATGCTAAGATAGACCCGTTCCCTAGTGATATGTGCTTCGAAAGAGCGTTCAAGGCAGCCAATAAGAACTTCTCAAGACGAAGAGAAAAAACAAATCGCCAAAAAAATAACATTATTTTTAAGTTTTTGAATTGGTATATTATTCTTTTAATAATATTATTTGCATTTCACAAAAAAAAAAGACCACTTCAATCATTTGTTTTACTATTTATTATTTACTAGTAAATTGATATACATTTTTTTATGAAAAATGAAATGATGAACATAAATCTATTTATAACATTATAAAAATTAAATATCAAATTATATTAAATTAAAATATAAAAAAATTAATTCTAACCTTTTAAGTTGTACTTAAACCAGATAAGTTTCATACTTCTTATTTATTAATATTGAAAGAGATGAAATTTTTTAAGGGTTTGAGAATAGTGAAAATCCGAACTTGAATAAAAAATTAGGTAATTATTTAAAAATAAATTAGGTAATTTTTTAAAAATAAATAGTTCTTGTTAGGGGATGTCTAAGATTTGAATCTAAGATTAAGAATCAACTAACAATTTGAATTAAGACAAATCTTTTATCACTATATTAGAAAAAATATTTGGTACATTATTAAGGGAGTTTTTAAACTTCAAAGTCAGGGGTTGACAAGTGTTCTACAAAATATAATAAATTATTAAAAATATATATTTAAAAAACATATGTCAATTTTTAAGATTACTCATGAATAAAAGAAGGTACACTGTTAATGTACCAAACACATGTCGATTTTGAGAATTGTTTGGTAGAAAAAAATGAAAATGAAAGAATATGTAATGACTTATTTAGTCCTCTAACTTTACAAAAAATTCATTTTAGCTTTTTATTTATTGTTTTACCTTTTTTAGTTATTAAACTTACTTTTTTATTATCAAATCATGCCAAAATGGATGGTAAAATTAAGGGATAAATACTGAAATTATACATAAACTATGGTTTAATGTGCAATTGTATACGTGAACTTTGATTTTGTGCAATTTTATATATTAAATTTTGATTTGATCAAATTCTTGTAAATTGTTAACACAATTATTGATATAGCATCATTTTATGTTTATATATTGCATGCCTAAATAATTATATTTATCCAAAATAAAAAAGTAAAAGTATTTATTTCTTTAAATATGCATGATTAAATCAAAAATAATGTTTTAAGTATACATTTAAACCACAATTAGAGTTTCACGTGTATAATTACGCTAAAATAAAGTTCATGTATACAATTGCACATTAAATTAGAGTTCATGTATAATTTTGAGATTTATCCCCAAAATTAATGTTTTTTAACTTTGTTGATATGACATACACTTAGATTGCCATGTAAATGACACGTCAGTATTTAGTTAACTTTTTAAAATTTTAAAATTTCAAAAACTATATAAATTTTATTTTTAAAAATTAAAATTATTAAAAAGTATAAAATTATAAAAAATCATTTTTTAAATTAAAAAATTAATTAAATGTTAACATGTTATCCACGTGTATGCCACGTCAATAAAGTTAACAAATGTTAAAAATATTAGTAATTCTTCAAAAAATAACATAACGGTACAAAATTCACCCTCCACCATTTAGATTGTATTTTTGCACCAGAAAATACTAGTGTCGCTCATCTCTCTCCCTCCACCCTTAAAAAATATTTTTTTATACTGGTATCGCCCATCTCTCCCCCTCCACCTTTAAAAAACTATTTAAAAAAAACACATAATTTGTAATGATGTTTCAATTATTGTGTCAGAAAAAATCATAGTGTCGCTCATCTCTCTCCCTCCACCCTTTGAAACTGTTTCAAACACTTTATTTTGGTAAATAATGGTACTGGCATACCATTTCAATATTTAAATTTTTAATTTGTATTATACAGGTAAAAAAGCCTAATTTGGTCAATGAACTATTTAAAAATTTTTATTCAAGTCATTGGGTTGTTAAAGTTTTTTTAAAAGTTTCGCCGGTGAGCTCTAACAGATGATTTGACGATTGATATGGTGGATCAATACCCATCAATGAGTAGAATAAGATATCTTAAATCCACATCGATTTGAAGGTCAGTGTTGGAATTTGAAGAAAAAAGTTGTTTGAATTTTGGCTCACAGTTTGATGATGTCCAAAATTGTTTCAAAAAAAAAAAACTAAACTGTAGAATTGAAATGAAATCTTTCTATTGGTGAAGGGAATGGGAACATAAAAAAACCAAGTAGTATTAATTTTAACAGTCTAGTGACTTAAATGAAAACTTATGAATAGTTCAGTGATCAAATTGTAATTTTTTTAAAGTTAAGTGACCAAAATAAAAATTAACCCATGATTTAGTGTCTAATGGTGTAGTTTACTCTTAATAAAATATGATTAATAGATTTTTTATGTAAAATTTAAACATTTTATTAAAATAGTATCTTAACTATAACTTATAATTTTAGGGATTAATATCCAAAATTACCACTATACTTTAAATGGAAATTAAAAATTACTACTATACTTTACTTTGATTGATATTTGTCACCGTTCTTATGGATTAGAGAGGAATTTACCATTAAACTTTAACTTTATATTAAATTTTGTGGATTTACTTTTATTTGATTGAAATTTACTACTAAAGTTAATTTTTTTATTAATTATTTAATTTTAAATTAAAATATTTTAAAATAAAAAATTTAATAAAAATATTATTTTCATATTTTACTTCAATATTTAACAATAATAAATTAACTAATATAATATAATATTAAAATTAAATAAAAATGATTATTTTATAAAATAAACTTATTTTTTCTTTTATATTATATGTATTTTTATTTTTCAAGTTTTTATTTCATTAAATAAAAAATATAATTTAGTTTAATAATTTTTAATATATATGTTAAATTATTATTAATTATTAAAATAAAATATTTAAAAGAATTTAATTAAAAAAATCAAAGTTAGTGGAAAATTTTAATAAAATTTAAAGTTTAGTGATAAAATTCAATCACATAGAGTTAAATGATAGATTTACTTATAATTTCAAAATATAATGGAAAATATCAATGAAAACAAATTATAGTGATAAATTTCAATATTCACTTATAATATGATGACAAATTTAAAGTTTAACCTTAATTTTTATAACTAATTCTACTAAAATTTGTAAGAATAAATTGTTATTAAAAAGTATTTTAAAAAATATTTTAAAATTTATTAAAAAAATATTTGATGCATCGTGGAGGTATAAAGTTAATACTCCATCAATAAATAATAAGATGACACGTTATCACTAGTATAAAACAAAAAAAATTAAAGGGCTTAAAAATAAATATAAATAATTTTATAATTATTAAACATAAATAAACATAAAAGTTTCGAAACTCTAAACTTAGAAATCAAAATTACAAACTTAAAAAGAAAAATAAAATAATGATAATTAATATTTAATAAAATTATTTATATTTATTTTTAATTCCTTAATATTTTTATTTTACATGCATAATTATGCATAAAATATATTAATATATATTTTAGCTTTTTCTGTAGGCAATAGCAGCATGGTCCAATGAGATAGCATTGGCCGACTGAAGTCCCAATGGTCGGGAAACAACCCATACCCTTGCGGTCACCCTCATCGACTCTCTATATATAGTCTAGAACAATCGCTTTAGCTTCAAGGCAAGTACTTGAACTGTCGATAACTCTAGCCTTTTTAATCTTTTATGTACTACTGAAAACTCTCTCCTTTTCTTCTTTTTCCATACAAGCGAGTGATCTCTCTTTCAATGGAGTCTCTGACCCTAATTTCACAATCCCGCTCTCTTTCTATAAACCCAAACCTTAGGATCCTTTCATCTCCCAATATCTCCTCCACTTTTATCCCCAAGGATGTCCCATATTTCAAAACTCAGTTTCTTAAACTTCCCGGCATTGCTACTAGGAACGTTATCGTATCGGCCGCGACGACTGAGAAGCCCTGGAGGAGGTACACTGGAGGAGAGGCTAAAGGGTTTGTGGATGAGTTGAGGTTGGCGGCTATGAAACTGCACACGAGACAACAGGCACAGGAAGGAGAAATGGAAGCCAAGGCCCCCGAAGAACAGCGTGTAGAGGAATGGGAACCTACTCTTGATGGCTACTTGAAGTTCCTTGTGGATATCAAAGTGGTTTATGATACGCTTGAACAGATTATTGAAAAGCCTTCTTTTCCTAGCTGTAAGTAAAGTTTGCTATTTGACCCATTTTAGGCCTCATTTGAAACTTTGATGTATATGTATGTATATGTGACAGTGTTAAGTGATATTGAATGCATGGGGTGTGGTGCAGATGGTGAATTCAGAAACACTGGATTGGAGAGGTCTGAAAAGTTGGCGAAGGATTTAAAGTGGTTCGAAGAGAAAGGGTATGGAATTCCAAAGGCATCATCTCCTGGTGTTGCTTATGCCAAATATCTTGAACAATTATCTGAGAAGGACCCTCAGGCATTTATATGCCATTTCTACAACATTTATTTTGCCAACACAGCCGGTGGTAGGATCATTGCCAAGAAGGTATAAACTAAAAGTTATATAGCTACAAATGGGTACAAACTATAATGCCAGCACGTGCTTTTTTATCTTCTGCCTCTTTCATTTCCAATTTGGTCGGCTCATAGATGATAGATCTAAAAAGTTCACATTTCCGATTCAATCACCTGTTCACCTATAATTTATATTTTATAGGAATAAGATCTTAAAAATATTCCTTACACGTCATATAAGAATATGATCTCTGTATCAGGTAGCTGAGAAGATTCTCGACAGCAGGGAATTGGAGTTCTATAAATGGGATGGTGAACTTTCGCAACTATTACAAAATGTAAGGGATAAGCTGAATAAAGTTGCTGAGGTAAAATTTTCAGTTTTTCCCCTTGTATTTTCTTCCCAATTTTTAACAGTAAATCTTATGCCTAACACCTTTTATGTCCATCTATGATGATTCAGAACTGGAGTAGAGAAGACAAGAACCGTTGTTTGGGAGAAACTGAGATATCTTTCAAGTTTTATAGAGAGATCGTTCGACTCATGTTGTCCTAGAGCTGGGTAGCTAGGGTTGGTTCCTAACTGCCTGCTTGTTGTCGTGCTATTGTGTTAGTCCAAGCCGCAACCCTAAGGATCTCATGTTTACTGAATAAGACCGTGTCCTTCAAAAACACAAGTCGACACGTTACGATTGGAATAAATTTACTAGGATGGAATTTCTTACTTGATTGTTTCGGTTTCCTTGGAAGTTTTGATTATTCAATTCATGATCACATTATATGCTACGTCACGAGTGAAGCAAAGATACTATTCATCTATCCAAGAAACAAAACAAAGTTACTAAAGAAGCAATTTTCAGTTTTTACATCAGTCATGAATTGTGTTCATAAATCCACAGCTCATATGACTAGGGAATTTTGTTTAGAAGGCATAAAATTTTTAACTAAATACTTAAAATGTTTAAAATAGCAAATTCTGGAAGGGGGACAAAGGCCCGTGGTTACGCCCCTGAATCTCGCTTTTGCCTCATGCAATGCAACAAAACATACAACAATCGTATCAAAGGGTGATTGTTAACCCAAAGCCGGCTCCCTTCAACTCTTCTGCTTTGTTTCCCTCTTGAAATTGATTTTGTCTTCTTCTCGAAAGTCAATTTTTCTTTTTCAATTCACTAGTAGTGGTTTTTTTAAAGAATTTTCCACACATGTTTGGAAAAAAGGTTTTTTGAAAAATTTTGGAGATCATTTCTTATAAAAAGATATCAAATTTTATAGTAAATTGCATGCGCATGTTAGTGATTCGTATTTAACAATTTTTAATCTTTTACTCCATGTATTTTTGGTATTGGTTTGTGTTCCCATATATCTCTTTCGTTAGAAAACAACCCAACTTTCTTCATCTTTTGATAGATGGTAAGACAACCCAGCTACTTTTTAAATTTGTTTTTCTGCTCGTTTTCTTTACCAAATTGGTACAGGTGGAAGGTTTTTATTTTTTGATCAAAAGGTGAAAGTGAAACCAACAGTTTATATCAACAGTTTATATCGAATTTATTTTAGCCAAGCAAATTCACTTGAAAAGTGAGAGGATTTGAAGAAAAATATAAATTTAAAAAATGGGTTAGGAAAAAAAAATCCATTTAGAAAAGAGCCGAGCCTCAGGTAAGGTTTTTTGGCTCGAGCCCGGCCCAAATTTATAGAAAAAAATCGGTTGTTTTGCTATTATTTAATTATTATATTACTATCATTTAACTCTTATTTTATTATTAATTTTATTACTATTTTAGAGACATTTACTTATTAAGTTGCACATGTTTTAATGTTATTTAAGAATAAAGTCTTTTTTAAATTTATTTTTAATTTGATGAGAAACATTTATTTTAATATTTTTAGTATTTTTTGATGTATTATGTTTTTAAAAAGAATTTATATAAAAATACTATATTTTTTTAATACGGGCGGCGGAATTGGACCCGAGTTTTAAGATTTTTATTCGAGCCGGGTTTAGGAAAAATTTTAGGCCTATTTTTTAGTCGAGCCGAGCCAAGCCCAGGCCTCTCAAACAAACCAAAAATTTTATTAGAGCCCGACCCAACCTATAGATACGTCTAATTTGTTCAGATAAGAAAAATATTTTCCAATTATATATTATATTATTTTTTTACTAGCATGAAAACATTTTAAACTAATTTTTTTTAATTTAATAAAATTTCACATCATCATTTTTTACATGATTTAACAAAAAATAATGTCATCTAGATAACATTATTAGTAACACATGAAAATTGAATCGAAATTAAAATTTTATGTATATAATTATACTTAACTAAAGTTTGTATATAAGATTTTATATTTATCTCTATTTATAAATTTTATTTTATCATTTACAATGCTTCACATGAGCATAATTTTTTCAGTAATTTGATAAAAGACATTATGTTTAATAATTAAATTAAGGAAAATATTTAATACGTTATCAGTGAAATTTAAAAATTTTACCATCAAGGTTGGGGTAATAACAAGTGTAGATAAAATATGGTAAATTTATTTATATATATATATATAAGAAATGAAATATATGACAAATTTATAATTTTACTTGTGAAGTTAAAAAAAGTGAATTATACCAAATAATCACTTATTAAATTAACGGTTTTAGTAATGAAATGATAAATAAATTTAGAATAAAATAAAAAAATCTGAAAAATGTTTCTAATTTAAAATTAGTATCATAATTTGAGGAGTTTGGTAAAATTAACCTTCAGTAAAAAGTATCAAGTATAAAAATCGAATTTAAAATTTAAACTAAATACTTTGTAATTTTACATTATTTTTTTATTCAGTCAAAAAGTTCGAATGAATATGATATTCTTTTAATTTCATCTATAAATTAAAAAAAGCCTTCCAGTAAGTAATCATAATTTCATGAAAAAAAAGGAGTGAGTTTTTATAATAAAAATAATAAGAATTAAAATATTATCAACCCTTAGATTAAAATGAATATTCTTAAACCATAGATTTATTACTTATCCTATCTCAATAAAATAAAACATGATTTTTTTTATAGAAAATGACAACATTAAGCGATTAGATTAGATAAAACTATAATCAAGAGGAAATAGACATATTGCGATCTCTTCCCAATAAGTTCATGACCGAAGCCAGTGGGGATATAAATAAATGTATCAAAGAACTACTTGTATCGGCAGATTTTGTCATGTGATCAGCAATACTATTAAGAATTCTCGGGATATGTTAGATACAAATCTCTCATTTCAAATGCAAAGCTTGAAGTAACAACTGCAGTTCGAAACCCCTTATTCCAAATTAAGAATAATTCTTCTAACATTGCTCTTGTTTTAACTTTAAAAACTCACTTGTTATCAAAACCATAAAAATTATCCATTTTCAATAAAATAAAATATGAATGTTCTTAAACCATAGATTTATCACTTACCCTATCTCAATAAAATAAAATATGAATATTTTTAAAGCATAGACTTATCACATATCCTATCTCAATAAAATAAAATATGAATATTTGTAAACCATAGATTTATCACTTATTCTATCTCAATAAAATAAAATAAAATAAATAATGATATAAAATTTTGGAATAACTCAATATCTATTTTTTTTTCTTTACAGATCTGAAAAAGAAAACGTTTATGTGACTGTTTTAGTTTTTATTTTTTATTTTTAATTTTTCTACTTTTGGGATTAATAATATAAATCTATAATTTAAAAATATTCATGGATTAATAATTATAAAAATTTTGGCTAAAAGTAAAAAAAATTGGCCAAGACAATTATAGCTCGTTAACTCCAATCTTACATTTGTTTAATAATTTTGAATCCATTAAAGATGATATGAACGTAAAGAAACAAGTGAATTTAGGACGGCACCAGGCGTTCAGATTTGTCAGAATTCAGACAAAGAATCTTTAATTTTACTGGGAGCATTACAGTTCCCATTTTGATTTTTGGCCCTTTCCTTGCTTAGTATCCATCGAGAGAAGCTGTTTTTCTCCTTATCGGCTCAAATATAATATTCTGCGGTTCTATTTAATTCGAAAAATGGGTCCCGAACTTTTTTGTATTGGTACACTTCTAAACAAATGTTGGTGTCCGCAAATATTTAACTAATGGTAGCTGCCATATCCATTTTCACTTGATTCCATCATAGAGTTCCAAAAAAACTCTAGGCTCCGGCATGGATGTCGTTAACAGGTACATTACAATCAACAACCACATCAATATTGCGCCACAAGATTCTGATTTCGAGCTCAAGGCTTCTCCTCTTTCTCTGTCGCTAGACCCTGCCTCCAATGTAGTCATTGTTAAAAATCTCTACGTTTCAATCGACCCTTACCAGTTAAACCGCATGAAAAGCTTTAGCGCTTCCCAAAAGACTTCAGATTTCGCAGTTGCCATCGTTCCCGGTGAGGTAATTCGTCAAACATGTTCCTTCAGCTAAAAGACTTTGTGTAATCTATATATCTATGACAGAGTTTGAAGACTGCGGACTCTTACACAGGCTATTGATACTTATGGTGTGGGCAAGGTTGTGGCTTCTACGAACCCTGAATTTGATAAGGGTGACATTGTTGTTGGCCTCCTTAACTGGGGAGAGTTCACCGTTATCAAAGCCGGTGGCATGTTGAACAAGCTCAACCCCATGGGCTTTCCTTTGTCTTACCATGTTGGAATTTTGGGTAAACCACAAATTCATTTTTCTCATGATTGGTGTAGAGAGATGCATAAAGGCTGAACATTTTCATACACTTGTTACAGGATTCAGTGGACTGACAGCTTATGCTGGGTTGTTCGAGATATGTAAGCCCAAGAAAGGGGAGAAAGTGTTTGTTTCTGCTGCTTTGGGATCAGTAGGGAACTTGGTTGGTCAATTTGCAAAATTGTCTGGCTGCTATGTGGTTGGATGTGCTGGCAGTAAAGAAAAGGTCAGCTTAACTAATATATATATATGTCCATCATTCGTAGTTTAATTGTTGGTTTGAAAAGAATCTTAACATAATTTAACATGTTTATACCAAATCTTGTCAGGTAGCGTTGCTTAAAGAAAAGCTTGGCTTTGATGATGCTTTCAACTACAGGGAAGAAACTGATTTGAACTCAACTCTCAAAAGGTATTAAAATATATGTCCATTTGGAAAGCTAAGCTATTATATAATTAACGGCACTTGCATTCAATTCTATAGGTATTTTCCTAATGGGATTGACATATATTTTGACAATGTGGGGGGAGAGATGCAAGAAGTAGCAGTGAGTAACATGAACATCAATGGTAGGATAGCTGTTTGTGGGGTGATTTCGGAGTATTTGGATTCCGAAAAACGAGCTGCACCGAGTATGATCGAGGTTATATACAAGAGAATCAAGATCCAGGGGTTTCTGGCTGGTGATTACTTGAATATTTTTGGAGATTTCCTTTCAACAACTTGTGATCGCCTTCGCACTGGGAAAATTCAGCCATTGGAAGACATCTCGGATGGGGTTGAAAGCATCCCCTCTGCTTTTATCAGTCTCTATAGAGGCCAAAACATTGGGAAGAAAATTGTTAAAATCGCAGAAGAGTGAATGGGAGGAAGACTACTTCTAGTTTGGCTGCTATATTCCTCTCTATTACATTTTTAGCGAACTGTATCCTTATTTTTCCATGAAATTAGCATGCATGTGGGTAGCGAAGCAATAAACTAACCTTGGTCTCACCAATTGGCCTATGAGCTGAGATAGGTCATTACTGGTCTAGGTTTCCATTTTATTCATTTATCTTTTGCTATAGTGATAACTGGGGCAAGACAAAAAATTTTACTTTGATGGGCCGAGATAAAATTAAAAAAGTTAAATGGGTTAAAGCTAATTTTTGCTAATTTTTTTGTGCTAATATGACTTAAATTAAATTACTAATTTATCAAAGGGGACCAAAAATATAAATTATCCACTTAATTAAAAAGCTAAAAGATATTAAATTCAAGAGGGCCTTAAAAGCTAATTATGCTATTCAATTAAGGGGAACCAAGGCTTCTGCGTGTCCCCAACTATGCCTCTTAAGTGATAAAGTAGATTGTGCTCTTAAATATAACAATGGTAAACTCCACATGAAAAATTTACTTAATTCCAGAAAAAAAGATCATAACTTGAAAACCAAATTAAAAAAACCTGAAACAAATATGTATTTTTTTTTATTTTTGTAGAAGTTAAGTTTTGAATGAAATTATGTTTAATTATAGTTTTTTCGCAATTCAATTTTTTATATCACTTTTTTTATAATAACTATTATGATTCTATTGGGTTAAATATTTGTCTGTATCAAATTATAGAGCAAAAATCTTAAGTTTAAAATATGTTTTAACCTCCTGTACACTTTGAAATTTAATTTTCCTACTTTTATTTTTAAGAATTTATTCCCTCAAATTTTCAAATTTAAAAATTTAAATCTAGTTGTTACCACCGTTTAAATTCTTCTATTAAATTCTTTGCGTCACATTTTAAAATTAAAAAAATAAATTTGGTAGTCATGTATAATAAAAATAATGCTAAAACTACTAATTAGAATTTTTTTTTCTTGAAAACATCCATTCAAATTTGTCATTATAAAATAATTTTTTTGTTGAAATAGGGTTCATAAGAAAAGTTGGCGTAAGCATTTTTTATTAAATAATTAAAATAGTAGCTATTTAGACTAACTAATGACTTAAAAAAAATAGAGGAGCCAATTTATGTTAAAATTTAAAGAATATGGATTAAATTACAAATTTCAGCACAATTCAGGTGTCAAAATTGAAATTTGACCATTGTTGTAACACCCCTACCCGTATCCATTGCCGGAATAGGTACGAGGCGTTACCGGAGTTTATTGAACATTTTCAAATAATTCTGAGTCATTTATTATTCATATTTTGAAAATAATCATAACATCTCTCTATTGGGCCCTTGAAGCCCCAAACATACATTAAAAACCAACTGGAATTAAATCGGGATCATAAAAAATTTCGCAAAATCTTAAATATTTTCATCTAAGTACTTATCATTTCAATGTTTCTTATAATTAAACATGTTACCATTCAATCAATAGCTTGACACTTGCCTAAGCGTCAAACAACATCATTGTTAGTATACTTGCACATATTTCATATAAATTCAACATTGATATACTTATTTTCTCGTCATGCTTGAGTTTAATAATTGTCTTTACTTACATAATTTCCTTGTATCAACATATCAAAGATAATCATATATGTACATGTTATGAAACATATCATTCTCTTATCGTTTCTTCATAAGTATATATCAATCATTTCATTATATCAATATTTCATGCTCCATCATTTCCATTTATTTTATGTATATTTGTTCCGGTAAAGTTTATATCAAACTTAACATAAATTATATTCCATGTACTTATTCTTATTTCGTTTATCTATCTTCATAATTATTTCATACAACTATTTTGTACATACATTTCCATATGACCAATTCTTGTAAACATTTCACACAACCATTTCATAAAACCATTCGTCATCTGATACATATTACCTGAATATCAATTGTTTAATAGATGTCATCGCGTCTCCCATCCACGGTCTTATTTATCTTTGACATGATGCCATAGTGTCTTTCAACCATGGTCTTGTTCATTTCATGTTACATTGCCATGGTATCTTTCAACCATGGTCTTACACATTTTATATCCTGTTGCCATGGTATCTTTCAACCATGGTCTTACACATTTCATATCATGTTGCCATGGTATCTTTCAACCATGGTCTTACACATTTCATATCCTGTTGCCATGGTATCTTTCAACCATGGTCTTACACATTTTATATCATGTTGCCATGGTGTCTTTCAACCATGGTCTTACACATTTCATTTCAGAAAGCACAACCATGGTCTTACACATTTCATTTCAGAAAGCACACTCCCGCGAACCTCATCCTTACAGCGGGATTACCAGTCCAGACTAAATCCCCTGTAATATAAACTCATAGAATATTTTCGGGATTACTAGTCCAGGCTAAATCCCCTGCAACGACAATTACTCTAATGAGCTTGGATCTGAATTACCAGTCCAGGCTAAATTCAGACCCTAATTTGGATTACCCATCCGGGCTAAATCCATTTTACACGTATTCTTCGGGAGGGCTATATCAGAATAGGATCACCCGTCCGGGCTAGATCCTTTTTACCGTCAATTCCTTTTCCAATGATCCATCGAATTCCATTCCATTCAACCGGGATTTATTTTCAATTTATATCGAGTATTATCAATATTTCATCAATTATCATGAATTGAACATTCAAATCATATTTTCATCACAAAACCACATATTTCAAGTATTTAAAATACAATTCAAATGACACAAACTTACCTCATTGCTTGTTTGTGTTTATAATTTCATTAATCCGATATCTTTTCTTTTCCACGATCAAGTCTCGTATTTCAGTCGTCCGGATCTTTATAAATAAATTTGATCATCATTTTCGTTCATTTCATATTCTAATGCATTTAATTAATGCTCTAGGAAAAATTACCATTTTGCCCCTAAACTTTTAATTAATGACGATTTCATCCTTAGGGTCAGGAAAATAAAATTCTTGCAATTTAATCCTTATTTCCAGCTATCATTCTCATACATATTGATAACAGTCCATGAATTCTATAAAATATCAGAATTTTCCATAATTTCAACTCTTTTCAATTTAATCCCTAAAACATGTTTTCCCCCGATCTTGAACTAAATTAATAATTTCATTCAATTTTATAATTTAAATAAATAAAATAATCCATTTCATGCAATTTGGTCATTTTTGATATTTTTACAAAATTGCCTATAAAGTTTTACTTTTATTCAATTTAGTCCCTAAGCCTAAAATATGCAAATTAGCCATACTAGATGAATATTCATACATATTTTTCCTCATCCTCCTCTCCACTCCACATCCTTAATGTATATACACACTTGTAAGTAACATTATCTATAATTTTTATTATTTACTTTTATAAATATTCAAGCTGTTTATTTGCGCCATAATCACTAAATTATTTATATCTGGAGATATAGAACTTCAAATTAAGATCCGCTAATTTTCCCTGAAACTAGACTCATATATATTGTTTCCATAAAATTTTCAGAATTTTTGGTTTAGCCAATAAGTACAGTTTATTCTTTAAAGTCACCCTTATTCTGATGTCTGACAGTTGTGACCCTTATTCACTAAAAATTAATTATCTCCTCATACAGAATTCAAATGATGTTCCCGTTTGTTTCTATTGAAAATAGACTCATTCAGGATTATAAATATACAAATTTAAGTCCATAATTATTTTTATCCAATTTTTTATGATTTTACAAAGTCAGAATAGGGGAACCCGAAATCATTCTGACCTTGTCTCACAAAATTCATCATATCTCATGATTTACAATTCCATTGCTTACAACATTTCTCTACAAGAAACTAGAATTAATAATATTTAATTTCATATTTTATTCATCCTATAATTAGATTTATAAAATTTTTATGATTTTTCAAAATTAAACTACTGCTGCTGTCCAAAACTATTTTAGTGCAAGATATTAATTACCATGTTATAACACCCTTATTTTCTTTTTCTACACCATTTCTCATCACTTTCTCTTATTTTCTCTTCACTAACATATCAAGAATATAGGACCTTATGTAAGAAAACTCTACTATTACATTATTTCCATACTTTGTCAATAATAACAAACTTAAAAACATATTGAAATCTTGATGTACTTACCTTGTTCTATTGATACTAATCTTTAACTTGATTTTCTCTCTCCTCCAGCTTCTATTTCTTGAATCCAACTTGATATTCTAACTCCTCATGGTCTCCTTAACATTTTTCTCTCTTAGTAGCTATGGAAATTCTTTTGATTTCTAGGTGAAAATGGTAAATTTTTGGTGAAAGGACCAAATTGTAAAGAAAGAAAACTTCTTTTCTACTTCGTCTCTCTCACGTTGGTTTGCATGGGAAAGAAAAGATGATGATTCTTCATCTTTCTTTCCTTATATATACTAAATAAAATAATAATAAAATAATAAAATATCATTTAAAAATCAATTTAAAATATTAATAAACTAATATTTATTTAATTTATCTAAAATATCTCCAACATCATCATTGTCTCTAGATTTCTCTCTCTTTCAATTGATCATTTTGCCCTTAGTGATCTTTAAAAATTCCATTCTTGAGTCATCACTTAATTTGGTAAAATTACAATTTAGTCCCTCATAATTCTTCACCTATTTAATTTGGTCCTAATTCATCAATTTTCCTTGGTTTCTAGATCATTCCACCCTTAAAATATTTGCACTATTAGTCCTTCAACTTTTCATATTTACATTTTAATCCTTCAAATTTTGAGTATTTACTCTTGGGCCACAAAACTTTTCTCACTTTTACAATTTAGTCTTTTCTTAAATCAGTATATCATAATATACTTCCCAGTGACATAACTCAATTTTTCCTCTTCTTGTCACTTTATTTCCTTATTTTACTATATTAAAGATAATATCTTCCTGTAGAAATTTTCAGGGTGTTACAATTGTCTTATAAAATAAAATAAAAAGCAAATATACCACGTGTCAATCTATAAGATCTTTGTGCATTCAAATTATATATAAAAAAGTTTATGATATTAACTATTTAGATTAACTGATAAAATTATAAAAATCTAAGGATCAAATTATATTAGAAATTAAAGTATAGAGAATTAGAGATTAAAATCTTAAATTTAAGCATAATAGAGAGATCAAAATTAAAATTTAATCATTTTTATAAAAAAAAAAAGGGAAAGGTGATGAACAACAATACGGAGGTAAAAGTAGTATAGAGGCTTTTGTACTTAGAGTTATATTGCATTTTGTTTGTTCTACTCAAATTAGTCTCTATACATTAGATTAAAGAGCAAATTGTTTTTGTTTAATAAAAATTTCATCAATTCGTACTATTAAAAACTGGTGAGGTTAATAAAATAACTAAACAATGACACTTGTCATGCCACGTATATCTTATGCTGACATATAGTGACCAATTTTGAACAATAGAAATTGATGAAATTTTTAACAGAAGAACCAATTTGCTCTTTAATTTAATGTACATAGACTAATTTACTAATTTTTTAAGTACAGAGGACAAAATACAATCTAACTCCTAATACAATAACTTCTTTAATACTTTTACCCAATATAAAAATTATTTTATATATAAGTATATAGATATAAAATATTTGTTTAAGTTTTTTAAAGTCACATTTTCCTCATTTTACCAAAAAAGAAAAATCACATTTTCTCAAACACTTCTTTTTTATGGATACAAACTTCCTTTGAAGGAACCTTATTGTATCAAATGAAGACAGCAATAAGCCTGCGTTGAGATGAAACCGTCATATAAAGTAAGGCACACTAATAACCCCACCACCATACATAAATATAACTCAAATCATGCAGGGTAAACGTGATACGATAAGAAGGTCTCTAGAATTTTTAAGATTTCAGTCTAAATTGTAGTTATTTTAGTAGTATTGGATGTAATTGTAATTTTTTTTTATATTTTAGTTGTTGGAATAATTTGAAAAAAAATATGACAAAAAGAAAATATTTATAAATAATTCAACTTCATCAATTAAAACATAGTTTTTCCACAATTTTACTTAATTAAACAACAATGGTAGCTATAACTTCAAACCAAAAAGAATAAAGATATATATGCATTTATCTTCACGCCACCATCTGTCACTGCCTTAATGGTATCTATGCTGACCTTTACAAATTTGAGAGATACTTTATAACATATTGTTATGGGTCAATTTTCCTCAAAAGTTCTTCTATTATATGGATTTAATCAAATTAGTCCTGTAATATTAAAAAGAATTGAATAATGTCAATTTGGGATAGAGTTAGCATTTATTATTTTAAAAATATAAATTATTATTTCACAGAGTTAATATTTTTAAAGTTTTATGGTTTTGTAAATGAAAATTTTTGTTTAGAATTAAACTGCAATTGAAAAAGATAAATTTCAACATGTTTTTTTTTTATAGTAAATGTTAATTCTATTGGAATTTGGACTTATTTGATTTTTTAATGGTACAAAGTTCAAATTGATCCATTTAATAAAAAATGGACTAATTTGATCTAGTCTCTATAATAAAGGAAACTCCCAATATTAGTATTTAAGATCATCAATCAATAAATAAAGAAATAAAGTTATATTTTGGCATTCAACGTTTACATCTTTTATCAATTTTATCCTTTTTTTTCTTTAAATTAAATTTAATTCTTAACTTTTTAAAAAGAGTAAAATTTGATCATCAACGTTCCAGAAATAGTCGAATTATTTTTTTCAAAAAAAAATACGAACTAAAACGTTAAATGTTTAAACATTATAGCCCGCATAACAATTCACATATACTCCAATCTATTTTTAAAATTTTGAATTTATTTTATTTTTTAAATTATTTATTAGTATAGAATATAAGACAAATAATATAAACATTATTAAAAAAATAATTGTATTCAAAAAATCAATTTAAAATTAAAAATAAAGATTAAATTAAGAAAATAAATATAAAGGTTTAACAAGAAACCGAAAAAAAATACCAAGATATCATGAAATGGAGAGGAGAAAGGAATGAGATGTGTGAGTGGCATGGAAAAAGAAAATACAGCCCGTTTAACACTTTTGTCGCCGCGATAGTTGTGTTTGCAACTGCGTTTCCTTCACTATACCTTTCGACTTTTTCTTATTTGTTGCAGTCCAAAAGTGAGGGTGATGGTTGAAGACTCAACGTGGCGTTCTTACAATGCATTTTAGCCTCCCAACGATTGCGGGGTTCAGACTCCACCAGGAGCCAAACATGGTTTGAAGATGTAGACATTGACCCAAATGTGGTGAATCTTAAGTTACTTTCTTTGTGCCGTGGGAAAGTTTTGCTTGAAAAACAACAGACCCGGGCAGGTTGCTACCACTATTTCACACCCTTCCCTTTGAAACAATAAACCTTAGCGACTTTTCCTAAATACACTTTCCATTTCTTTCTTTTTATTTTTCATACTACTAAATATACTTAAATTAATTCCTTTTTATGATAGCAATTAACAACTTAACAAGAAACTGGCCACAGGAAAAAAAATTACTCATAAAATTATGTTAATTATCTTATATATTTCGGTGAATTTCTACAAATATCATAAATATATTATTTAAAATTTAATTAAAACAATGCATAATATATATATAAAATGTTAAATAAATGATATGTGTTTTTTGAGTATTAGTTAAAGACACGTGACAATATATATGATCAAAGTTGTATTACAAGACTAGCATAGTTAAATAACTAGTTTATTATCTCGTGCAATATATGACTTCAGCATTATGTATTACTTAAAATATATTTTATTTATTTATTTAAAATTATTATAAAAATTGTAACTTTTTGACAAAGTAAAATAATATAATTCTTTATTTTAGATTTGAAAAGTAAAAATAATATAAATATATCACATATAGAACATTTTCTTTTGATTAAAAGGTTACATTTAACGAGATTAAAAGAAATTTATATATTAATTGAGGTGGATTATATTCTTACTTTGAGTCATTAGTGTAATTTTTTGAATTTTTCGTTTTAAGCTATTTTTTTCTACCAAAATAAAAAAGAAATTCACACATTAAATGTTGATGTCATATAAATATAGTGTTACTTGTCAAACATTAAAAATATTTACATTTAAAATAATTACTTACCATTTTTAATATATTTTAATTTAAATAAAATACTAGAAAATTATGTCCTTAATTGCACAAAATGAAATTTAAAATTATTATTACCAAAATATGAAAATATAATACTAATAATAATCCAATGTGCTATATAATCATGAATAGTTGAATACACCAAACCTTATTGAAAACAAACCTAAACTCGAAGTTCCCTAATTAACGCCTTAAAACCCCCCCATATTCCCATATTTAAAGCCGATCAAAATCACCACCCTTGCAACACCAACAAAATTCTCTTCCCTTAACCCCATATTTCCGGCGCCAAAAATCCACAAGCAACCACCATGGGAGCCGCCACCGACGCCCCCACAACCTCCGCATCATCCACCACCACCCTCTCCCCTTCCATTATCAAAAAAATCGTCCTCTCTTACACATATGTAGCCATATGGATTTTCCTTTCTTTCACCGTCATAGTTTACAACAAATACATCCTCGATCAAAAGCTTTACAATTGGCCATACCCCATCTCTCTAACTCTCATCCATATGGGCTTTTGTTCCTCCATAGCTGCTCTCCTTGTCCGTGTCTTCCATGTTGTCGACCTCCCTACTTCCATGTCACCCCGTCTTTACCTCTCCTCTGTTGTTCCCATCGGAGCCCTTTATTCACTTTCCCTTTGGCTGTCCAACTCGGCCTATATCTATCTCTCTGTTTCCTTCATCCAAATGCTCAAAGCCCTTATGCCGGTTGCTGTTTACTCCATTGGTGTTCTCTTTCGTAAAGATTCTTTTAAATCTTCAACCATGGGTAACATGCTCGCTATTTCATTTGGGGTTGCCATTGCCGCTTACGGAGAAGCCAAATTCGATACTTGGGGTGTTTTGTTACAGCTTGGGGCTGTTGCCTTTGAAGCTACGAGGTTGGTTTTAATCCAAATCCTTCTTACTTCAAAAGGAATCAGCCTTAACCCGATTACTTCGCTTTATTACGTTGCTCCTTGTTGTTTCGTTTTCTTGCTTATTCCCTGGATTACAGTGGAACTGCCTATACTTAAAGAAAACTCAACTTTCCATTTCGATTACTTCATCTTTGGGACCAACTCTTTTTGCGCTTTCGCTTTGAACCTGGCGGTGTTTTTGTTGGTCGGGAAGACCTCGGCGCTGACGATGAACGTTGCGGGTGTCGTCAAAGACTGGTTGCTGATAGCTTTTTCGTGGTCGGTGATTAAAGATACGGTGACTCTAGTTAATTTGTTTGGTTATGGGCTAGCGTTTTTGGGGGTTGCTTATTATAATCATTCAAAGTTGAAAGCGCTTAGAGAGAAGGAAGCAGCAGAGAGGAAAGATGAAGAGGGTGATGATGAAGAAAGTGGCAGATTGTTGGATCAAAGAGAAGAGGATGTGATTACGAGAAGAAATGAATCAGAGGGATAATTTTGATTTGCTATTTTAACCTTTAGATGATGATACGATTAAACTAGAAAGAGATTATAGAGGTATTTTAGTTTCTTTTCTCTGCTTGCTCTGTTTATGGTTATTATTGTGAATGGCGCCGACTGCCATCACATGTTGTAGATCATAATTTAGATAAAAACGAATTATTCTAGTATCTCACTAATTTTACTTATCGTCGTGGATCTATAGACTTTATTTCCATTTATTGGATTGAATAAACTATGTTCAGCGCCAGTCTTCTATTTTGTGCTCAAATGTTATGTTCAGATCAATAACATATCACTTTCAAATTCTTGGCGAAAATATTGCTGGAAAATTGTTGATTGCTGGTTTACTTGTGCAAAACAAGGCATTAACAAACAGCACTTATCGTCAGCAGAATTGCCATTAACAATGGTTTCCATATCTGTAGGGTAGATTTTGGTTTCCTTGGCTTGTACCAAACATCACAAACAAGATACAGTACAAAGTTTATCTAAACTACTGGCAAAGAAATCAAGCGACAGTGTTGTGAGGAAGAGAGCAGAGCACATGGCTTTCATTCCTTTGGGAAGCTAATGCATGGCACGGAATTGATAGTGGAGCAGAGGCACCAGAAGCATTACAAGTTTCTGGGGGACCGTAAGAGCATTTTGTTTCAATACAACTTTGAATGTCATACTGACCTAGCCCATGACTTTGATCAATAGTAGGGCAATAACAGTTACTGGCGGTGGTTGCTGGACCAAATGGCATTCTCATTATAGCACTGACCCAGTAGATGTTTTCAGCTCAAATCTTTAAATGGTTTTAAGGTTTGAAATTTTGGCATATTAACAGCTTGGTCATATTCATATGATGAAGTGACGTTCTCATAATAACAGCTTGGTCCAATTTGATAGTAATGCCCAAGGCATCACTTTGCCAAATAACCAATCAAATTGCATCGCTATGTGCATTCTTATCGTTTTCTTCTACGCTTTTTTTGTTGAGCTCGTAGAGTAATTCCAATGGCTCAAACAGGATCCTCTTCAGCATATTCTGCCGGTTAGTTTAGTTTCGAGGTATTTTCTTCTCTCATAGTTCACTGACAGCGGCAGATCCAGTTGTCATTAAATTACAAAGCTGGCGGTTTCAACTCCATTAGATAATAGGTTAACACATCACAGTAACTGACGTTTTTTATACCCCACAAGGCTACCTAAATAAACAACAAAAAACTTGGTTGAGCGTTGTTGGAATATCAAAAGGAATCTATAACCCGTATACCCAAATTGAAATTACAAAATACCCTGTTGCTGAATACCAAAAAATCTAGTTCCTGGACACTGGCTCAAGGATCTAGAGCCTATACAAAAAAGATATCTTTGTGGGCTTATCAGACAACAGCATTTACAAATGGATACATGTACATGAAGGGAACAAGTTGTTAGCATCAAGAGTTACCTTTTCGCAAGTTGTTGCATCATGTCTCTGGCCTCACTTAGCTGATCCACATGGCAAACTTCTAAGGCTCGTAAGTTTGCCATGGGAGGCATTGGCATCTGCATTTCAGCCAGGTGTTCTCTTAACGAGTTGACTGCATTAGAATCCATCACTTTAGCAACCACAGTCTGCCAAGTGACAAAAACCTCATTCAACCAAGTCTTTCAACATAAACTAGAGAATATCTTTTACCCACGACACTGAAGCCATGTAAATATACTATGTTAGACCAATAAACTCACCCACGATGTATTGACGCATGCATTGAAGATTATGGATACCAGGACGTCAAAATCTTCATCCAAGCCAGTTAGTGCCCTTCCTGAACCGACAGTAACAGTGAAATCTTGATCAAAAGGATCAGAAGTTGATCTAGTGCTTTTCACAGTTATCCTTTCATGCTCCTCTACAATTCTTTGAAGATGATACATGGTAGAGGTCCTGGCAGTGTTCTGCAGCCTCAGCAATGTTGCCGCTCTTTCAGCATTAGCCCAGCAACACCAAGAAGATGACCCATCATCTACACGAGCAAGCAGGAAGATTATTAGTTAAGTATATCTTAAGGAGGCACAAAATCAAGTAAAAACCTACTAACAGGTATCTGGTCACTGCCAACCACTGATTTTGGCAGCTGATGCATAGAACTTAAAATATTCTTTTCACATTATTGAACAGTTAAGGAGAAGAGGAGGCAGAAGCAAGTACCTTAAGAGAACAATCATCCAAAAAACAGTTTTGGTTGAACAAAAACATGCTTTCAGATATATAGCTTAACTCATGCACTGCATATCTATCCTGGTATTAGCAAATCTCAAAACACGCAATAATGAAATTTAATAGAAGCTAGTAAAACTTGAAATGCACACAAGGGAGCCACAAGAAAGATTAAATTCTAGGAGAAAGAAAGGACTGAGCACATTGGACATGCTGTTCTTACCACCAAGTTTGATCTTTAGGAACCTCTAACACAAAGCTTAACCTAGTAAAGTTTGAAGTAGCAATGCTAGCTAAAATAATATATAACATGAACAAAATAGCAATTAAGATATTGTGTAGGCTATAGGAAGGCTAAAAAATATACAAATCCATCACATTCCATCAATAATCTCTTAAACAATGAGTAACTCACCCAATATAAAGCAAGCAAGTGGAATGTCAACACTATGAGGTCTGGTGTAAGTATTTGATTTTATGTTATCACATTTCCGGTTGCTCTTCTCTAGAACCAGGACATGAACAGCAACAACCTGTCAAAATGTTGAACAAATAGAGCGTTATGAGCATTGACTACCGTATTTATGACCAATGACCAACAATAAGTTAAAAAACTAGGAGGCACATTTAACAGGCTTTAAAAGGAAACTTGAAACCTACTCTGCAGCGGAACTGATTTAGATTGCAATCTGAGCTGTGTGCTTCATTGACAGCCCTGATTGAATTTATCTCCACGCTAGATTCGGATGTTAACATGAATTCACTTGGGACCCTGGACACCCAAGACATACCAATTACATCACTTCATGTCAAATAAAGAATGATTCAAGAGTATGAATAATCAAAAGATCAGAAAAACCACATTGATGGCAATATTCAGCTAGCCATATTTTGAAACTACATTCATATAAACTGAATAAATTCCAAAAATAGCCCTTTTTATCATCCTATAGAGCATAGTCTATTCTGAAGAATCAAATGCATGTTCTCAGTTCAGTGGATGCTTCCCCCTCTAATGTTTATGACAAATTCAATATAAAATTTCTATAATCAGAGAGCACTTACACATAAATCAAACCAAAATAATAGTAGTAACCTTTATCATAACTCATTAACATCTGCCAGTTAATTACATTCACATAATACCATATTTATCCTCAAGAACATTTTTATCAATAAAGAACATAAATATGGCAACAAATTAAAGGATCAATTTGATTGTTGGAAGAGTTGAGTATGTTTATTGATCATCAAAAATCAACAGGCAAATTTGAACGTTAAGAAAAGAGGGAATAAGGACCAAAGAAAACAGGAAAGAACCAAATGGACTTCAGTCTCCAAATTTAAGTAACATGTGAAAGACAGACATCACAAAGAGATCCTAGAACAGTGTAGGATTGAAGCAGAAGCAACAAAGTAGTTGGAGTTTAAAGTTCATACTGAAGTTCAAGAATTCGATGGAAAGTTGCATTTATGCCAGACCCAAACCCAGTAGGGAACTGATGTTGGTCAACAGATCCAAAAATCTTCACCTAAAACAATAATATTTTGAAATAAGGTAACTCATAAATTCTCCAGGTAATGAAGAAAAAGAGAGGAACAGGAATTCTAATAGGCATTTACGGTTTGATTAGCCACTGAAACATGAACGCAACAATTTTTTGTTCTATCACAAAACCCATATCGATAAAGATCACCATAGTCTTCACGACTTGAACACATGTCAGAAGAACCTTGGTCAAAACCGTGGACAGCTATTATATCTCCACGCAGAGAGGAAAAATTTCCGGCAGGAAAGAGGAAACTAGAATCAAGCAAACCAGAATTCTCATCTGGGTTTGCATCCATTGTGGTCTCAATGCCCGATGAAAGACTAGAGTTCTCTAGATTTGCACCTGGTGCATTATGGCCATTTCCAAGTTCCTTTGCATCCATCTCCAAAACACCTGTTAAACTTGAAGGGACATGAAGATGAACATCTGAAACTGAACAATCACTGGCAATGTCCAGCACTTGATCCTTTGTAAAGACTTCATTACATAGAGAAGAATCATGCAATGATTTATCACTAGCAAGAACCTTAGAGGAGAATGAAAGTCTTCGCAAATATGTTCCAGAAGTCATAGGTACTTTAACACCAATTACATCAGCATCCTCAATATTACAGAGAGAATCTTCAATATGGTGCTTCATTAAGTAAAAACAATCAATCTGCAACAACTGAAATTGAATGAAAATGAACAAAACAAATCCATTTTCTATGCGCAAAATTCATGTTCAAAACATCCATCATTTATGCATTGTGTGAATAACAGAAAAAGGGGGAAAGTAGGAAATTAAGAATACCTGATACTTCAAATCACTTTCAGATGTGAACTCCAGGAAAATCTTCTTCGCACTACCTTTACAAGCTTTAACCCTTGCATTGGCCTTCATTCTACACATGGTCCCTGCACTTGTATAGATGAAATTATTAACACCTCGTATGGTAGCCAAGCATGGACTTTCATGAGAAAAACTTGTTCTCAGACAACTAGGATCCCCACAAGTTTCCCTTAAAGACGAAGTGCCTTTTTCCAAACATGCACTGCAAAAATTGTCCTCGAATCCTGGACTCAACTGACTAGATCCACTATCAGTCTTCTGCCTCTTACCAGAAGAATGATCTGTGTGGTTACCAACAGTACAACCTCTCAAAACATTTCCCTGATGCACACTTCCATCTTTTCCAGCTAGAAACAAATACCAGGGTAAGACTCCGGCCTCAGCAAACACAGATCTTACTAATTTCTTTGAATGACATGGCGGATGGAATTTGCGTCTGATGCGGATAAGATGGAATTTTCCACTACTGATTTCATTCAGTTCATCCCTGGAATCTACAGATGGATAAATGAGACGATTTCTGCATGTTGCATTACATAAATGAAAGTAGACAAATATTTTTAGGTTTGGTTTTCTTGCCAACGGGAAAGCCCGGAAGAGACTTCCAGGCAATAATGGGTCAATAGTTGATAACCCTGAATGGACCGACTCAGGCATGCCATCCACAATTACACAATAATCAATCACCTGAAAATTTAAAAAGAATGGAGTGACTGGTGGTGCATAAACCCTCTTACACAGCATTATGCAGCTCAAGACAAGATGATAAAGAGAATGCCAAAGTATAATCAATAAATATGACCTCAAATATACTATTAGGATCCCAAAATGATGGAAGGTCTGGTATAACAACATCAATGCTATCAGTCATGTCAACCAATTGCAATCTTCCAGAAGACAGAGATATCTGTAGAGTTGAGATAGAACCATGATCAGATAATGATAGCTAATATCCCACAAAAAAAAAAACAAGACTTAAGAGCACATATAAATCCCTAGTTTCAATAGCAAAAAGAGGAGAGATATAAAAGGAAAATATTTACCATTCATAATTCTTTGTTAACTAGCCTAAAATTCTTCCCAGAAGTTGTAAATTTGGAGAAATAAAATTAACCGTTCTAGTTTTCTTTTTCTTTTTAATTTCCAAAAAGAGTCCCTTAGCATCATATATAGAACACAAATAAAAGATCACGCTGTAATTAGTTGCAGTAATTCCATCCTAATTACTTGGTTATGATTAACAAATGAAGCAAGATTTAATTGAACTTTAAACCAATTGTCATTTGCCACCTTTTCCCTTTACTTTATTTGCAACTTAAATTGGTAAATGCATGTTGCAAGAAAATACTAAAAATGGCAAATACTCAAACATGCGTACTATAGCTTTACCACCACATCAAAAATCAAAATCCTAGTTAACTTTTTTTTTTTTTTAATCTTGTAAGATAATTTTTTAATAAAACAGCTACTGCATTTGGTTCTCCTTTCCTCCTCTATGAAGAACTAGAACCTTCATAGCAACTTAATTTGTATCACACCATTCGTACCTTCAGTATTCACTTAGAACTAAATGGCCTCACTTGCCTGCATATGTACATACAAGCTAAATTACTAACCTTTAAAGTTCCTACTAAAATGATACCCAAATCTTCACTCTGAAAAGCCTTCCTTATTGATTGTTGATAATATCTGCCCCCACATGACACAGGAAGGATATTATCTGATGGTAGTAGTTCCTTTATCCAAAAATTCTCACAATGATGGATGAAATTAGAGATTGGTACCACCTAAAAATAAGCACAAGACATTAAAAGTGATGGCTAACAAGAAAACCAAACTAGCAAAAGTATTAATCAATTAGACACTTGAAAAGTTTAAGTATGCTAATTCACATGTATTCCAACAAAAAGCAGGGCCAGGACTTACCAACTTCAGATTGCCATGATATGGTTCAGTAGTAGAGCAACATGATTCATTTTTATTGAATTCCATTACCACACTATGCTGCCAACACAAATTCATGACAAGATCATAATGGACTGACCAACATAGAAATTTAAGCACAATATCAATAGGAATTTACTGATTTACCTGTGCTTGAATCACTGATGAAGGCAAATGTGAATTAGCAAACATTTGAACCAGTCCTTTCTAAAAATACCTCAAAAATATCCAAGGTTAGATCCGCAGAAACAAATATTTTGATTGCTGGAAGAAAAAAGTAGACTTTTCATAAAACTAGAACTCCATGCCAATCAAAAAAATCTCACAAGAAGGAAAGCAAGTTAATTACATGTGTTGATCCCAAAATCTTCTTTGTGGATAAGATCCCGGAAAACTTTCTTTGGAAACATGAAACAAGAAGTAGGACCCTGAAATCCAAAAACTATATTAAGCAAATAATATAGAGAATTATGCACCTTGAACCAATCAAACCATGAATATCTCTAGAAAGCTTTCCATACCATAGTCTTGTAGAAAAAGCTAACGTCTCAATGAAGTTCCCCAACTGGCTTTTTGACTGCGACATTATAAGACACCTGCAGCATATAGTTGAATTACATTTCACGCATGTCAGTCATTCTTTCAGGCCCTAAGCACGTCAATTACCTTCATGAAACCATCCATTGTTGAACTGGTAGAGCCAACATATAAATGAGTCCACCAATTACTAATATGACATGGAATTCAAATTCAGTTTCCATAGAAATTCCAAAAAGAAATAAAACTGTAATTATATAGCATTGCTAAAAGTGAATAAAGGCAATATCGAATAATAAGTTTTGGAATGAGCTATACCTTGTCTTTAATGGTGAGAATGATTTTACTATGATGCTGGTCCTGGAGCAAGCCCCAAGAACGAGAAACTTTGCCCAAGAAAATTTTGGAACCACAAAGTGCACATTTTTAATCAAAATCTGCTCATAACAAACATACAAATGGTTAAAAATAAACACTCAACAAGCAGAAGATTATGTAATAAAACAATAAATGAAAAAAATGAATGTCTTACTCACATCAGCACCAATCCTAAGACCATGAGGTGGCATGAGTGACTGATTTGTTAGTAAAAGCCATGCTTCGTTGTCCAGTTCAACAACCATTCCTTGCATATAAACATTTTTTACAGTGCCTTTATAAGAACCACATACATCCTTTCTCTTTACTTTCTTCAATAATTGAGGCAGATGGAGAACAGAGTTCTCTGCAGTAACAAACATCAATTCAGACCCTCCTTTCCCCATGAAAACCAACTTCATCCTCAAACCAGAAATAGTAACAACGTTCCCGATGAGCTTCGTCAGCACGGGATGCCAACACCAAGAAGGCCCACAAAAATACACAAAAACCGGTTCAGTAAAAGAATGACGAGCTGATTTTCCATATAAAACCCCGACAGCCTCTGTAGAACGACACAATTGGCATTCACAAGTGATAATCCTCACATGAAAACCTCGAAGATTCATTGATTTACTAGAGCTTGAGTCGTTAACTGAACAGGGAACAACAAAAACAGGACTAACTGCTCCTATTATCCCGTGAATCTGATAGGACTTAGACTTGCTAGTGCTAGGTACAGATTCGATTAAATTAGAAACTAACGGGAATGAATCTATCATCAAGCTTGAACATCGACTGAGCCCGCAACTCGAATCCGGTAAGTCCCATTTAACAATTTCCAACAATCCACCGGAAAGATGATCAGAAATAATGAAATTCCAGGTAAGAACGTCGATTTTCTTACCAATTATGCGAACATCAAGCCCGGTGAAATCGCAACAAACGGCCACTGAATCGTCTGAAAATTCAAGGCAGTTGTTGTGCGGACATTTTATTGTAAGGGTAGGAAGTCTTAGGGTTCCGACGATAACAGCCGGGTAATCGAACTGAGGCAGAGGTTTAAGGACCCGGTAAGGGTCTGAAGTGGAAGGGCCAGGTGGCGATTGAGGGTTTTGATCGGAGATGATCGAAGGGCCGGGAGTTGAAGACCCAGTGTGGGGACAACCGTAGCGGAGTAGATCGGAGACAGTTATCGTCTTCACGTTTTCCATTTGGATAAGATTTTCATATGAATGCTTGAAGACGATTTCGGACAGTGAACAAAACAGCAACTCAGAGTTTATGTTCTACTATTTTTAAAGGAATCACCAAAGCAAATGAGCGGTAAAGAGCCTTTTCCCGCCAAGTCAGTTTTCAACAAAACAGCAACTCAGAGTTTATGTTCTGCTGTTTCGACCCGATTCCTCGTGAAAATGGGTTGGAGTATTAGCAGGCAAGTCTCGAAAGGGAGCGAAAGAGAAGGTTGATTTTTTCTTTTAACAATGAGAAGCGAAGGGTTGATAGTCGCAGACTCAGAAATTTTCTTTTGAGCAACCACAGGATAATAGTAAAATTGTAATTTTATTACTTTAATAATTTATATTTTTATAATTTTATCCTATTAATGTAGTAAATTAAGCTAAAGTTTTTAAGTAAAGAAATAAAATATGTAATGGTTTTCTTTAAGCTACATTAAAGTGTTAGAGTAAGGAATTAAAATATGAAATATTATTGTAATTTTAATGAAATGATATTAGATTATCTTTAATCAAATTATCTATATAATATTTATCTAACACATCCATGCCATAACTAATGGGAAATTAGCAAAAGAAGACCAAACGAGTTCATATTTTATTGTATTTAAGGATAATTTTTTGTTAGATTCAAATGCTTGTCACGTCTTTATCTTGAGACATTATCTCACAAAATACTTTAATTCTTAATTTTGTTCAAAACAAAATATTCCGTAAAAAAAATGTATACAAAAAATGTATACAAATCAATACATATATCGCAATGTGTTCAAAGGCAAAACCAGTTGATGGCATTGCCCCAGCTCCCTAAAATGTAAATTTATTCTTTTAGTTCTTAAAATTTTTAAAAATTTTAAATTAATAAAAGTAAAATTGTACTTTAACCCCTTAAAATTATAAAAATTTAATTTAATCCTTTATAAATTATAAAGATATAAACTATAAAAAATTAAAATTTTATCCGGCTCCTCCTAATAATTTATTCTAACTTCGCCCCTGAATGTGTTGTGAATATATATATATTGCCTTTCGAAAAAATTAATATTTATTTCCATGCCAATTCACAAAACTATGTGTAACTCAGCTCATGGATGAAAACAGAATAAAGAAACTATAACATTTTTTGACTATGGGATTATTTCAATTCACTTTTACCTCTCGAAAGAGATTCATCTGCACGAAAGTTCTTCCATCTCTAACTTAAATAGAAATAGAAATGGGCCCATCAGATATACCCAGCCAAGGGAATATATTAATCAGTTACTATTGTCAAATTTGATTCACAAAAAGGGCAAACAAAATGAAAACGTGAGCGGCAGGATTCGAACCTGCGCGGGCAGAGCCCACATGATTTCTAATCATGCCCGATAACCACTCCGGCACGCCCACTGAGATGTTAGGTTTCAGCTTAGTTTATTTATTTATTCATACCTCACAATAAACACTAATCGAAGTGAACAACTTTAAATCAAATTATAAATTACAATAGATCATGAGACAATGTCAAGTATAGAACATGAATCCGATTTTACCACTAGCAATATATGTTTAATTTCCTGATGAAGGCTACACTTACAACTCCTCACCTTTGCATCAACAAACTGCTTGATTCTGTGATGGAATTATAAATGTTTATTGCCGGGAACATTAAATAAGGCTTTTTGGCTTCTGTATGAGAGCTTCGAAGTCAAAACCTTAATTCCACTCTAAATATACTATGAATCAGTCGTTCTTCACATGAACATAGAACATTACAGAGTAAGCCTTAAAACTTAAAGGAAGACCAAAATGAAAACAAGCGTTAACTTCCCAGAAATGAAAATACATATATAGCCTAAACATTTCATGTGTCTGTCACTAGGCCCTGGGAGGATACTCGAATGAAAGGGAAAAAGGTACCTTGGCAGAGGCTTATCTGGTTTCCACTTCATGTGCCTAAACACTCACTTATAGCATGGATGGCTATTTTGAACAGGCAACCGACAAGAGACAGGTTAGTTGCTTGTGGTCTTAACATTGATAGTAGTTGCCTTCTATGTTCCTCCGCTACTGAAACAAGAGACCACATCTGTTTTGATCGTGAGTTCTCCCGAAGGCTTTGGGGACTGACTTTGGTTCTATTTGGTATTAGAAGATCTATTGGGACTTGGGTCCAAGAGTTGAATTGGGCTATGGCTTACTTGAAATGTAACTCGCTCATAGTTCGCATTCTCAAACTTGTATGGACTGCACTTATACATATCATTTGGTGTGAGCGAAACGGCAGACTCTTCGGCAAACCTTCTAATCCGGTGGAGGTCTTGCTTTCAAGAATTCAAGAAGTGGTGAGAATCCGGCTGAATGGTAAACAGATTAATAGGATGGACACCATTAACCAACAGTTTTGCTTGAATCGGGGCTTATCCAGTATAGGAATTTATAGTTTTGTTTTCTTTTATAGGCTTTGTATAATTTCTTGTTGATTGATGTTCATGTAGCAGGTTCTGTTTATTGGGTAATAAATTCTTTACTTATCCAAAAAACGAAGTCCTGAAAAAAAACAGATCCACTGAGTTTGAGTTAATCAACGTTTATCCAAATTGTGTTACATTTTGCTGGATTGATCCATGCCATAACCAATTGGAAATTAGTGAAAGAAGGCCGAATGGTTCATGCGTGTTGTTTAAAAGGTAACATTTTGTCAGAACCAATTGTTAGCTACAACCTTACCACCGTGTAAGCTAATTTTGAGTTGACACGAGACTATTAAGATTTTTGAGGAACTCGAATTCAGAGTCGAACGCTTTAGTTTCAGGCTATTTTCAAAATGGGATGGACATTTTGATCAGCAGTTAAGGAATATAATCCAGAACGGTGCACATATAAGAGTGTGTTGATCGCAATCGGCTCTGGTGAACATACATCTCTTAAAGCCATTGGGGAATTCGGAAGTAACCATTAGAAAACCTTAATCCAGTTTTGAAATCTTAAAACGGCGAATTAATCAGTATTTTTGGAGTAATTATCCAAGTATGCAAGCAACTTCAAACAACACATACCCCAAAAAAAAGATGTTAAAGAGTTACCAAAAAAGCAAAAGGCAAATTTAACCAACGAAATCATAAAGCTTCCAACTGTTTTCTATCAATTAACATGAACATTTGCTGAGAAAGCAAAACGTACAAATGATGAAAAGCTTAGATCTCCAGCTTTAGACGCTACCCAGCCGAAAATCAAACTCTAAGCTCTCTCTCCTCTAATCCTCCTAGCAAGTTGAATATCCTTGGGCATGATTGTAACCCTCTTAGCGTGAATTGCACAGAGATTGGTATCCTCGAACAGTCCAACAAGATAAGCCTCGGCAGCTTCTTGAAGAGCGGCAACAGCGCTACTCTGGAACCTCAAATCAGTCTTGAAATCTTGAGCGATTTCTCTCACCAACCTTTGGAATGGAAGTTTCCTGATCAAAAGCTCGGTGCTCTTCTGGTACTTCCTGATTTCTCTCAGAGCAACAGTTCCGGGCCTAAAACGATGAGGCTTCTTCACTCCTCCGGTTGCCGGAGCCGACTTCCGAGCCGCCTTCGTGGCCAGTTGCTTACGTGGAGCTTTACCACCGGTTGATTTCCTTGCTGTTTGCTTGGTACGAGCCATTGGGTTGATTGACGGTGAACAGATAGAATTCGGATTGAAAGAACGCGAAGGAAATTCGTAGAGTTCTTTGACGAGGTGACGGTGAAACATTGGAGGGGATATATATAGAAGGTACTTTGGAAGGAGAGGGAATGAATGTTACTAAATATTTTAAAATAGAAGGGAAATGTGGACGGTGGATCGGATGGCTTATCAACGATGGATAATTTGTTAAAGTTGTGATCCATGTGCGGAGCAAAATGACCAATAGAATTCGTTCATTTAAGCGCCAATTTTTCCAAGTTTGGGTTCTTTTCAAATTTTTTTTGGCATTTTGAGAGAAGATCTAGACCGTTTATGGATTAGATTATCAACGGATCAAATGTAATGAAACCAGCGAGGATTTGATAGCTATCCGTGGGATATGCAAGCAGCCGATGGCATTTAACTTATCACAGTTCACTGAATTTAGCGGCACTTTTGCTCCACCAAAATAGAATAAGGTTGGAATGTAACAGCTATTTGATAGTAATAGAGTACGTTGTTTGGTATTATTTGGTTGGTTGAAATAATAGTCTTATTCTTTAATTATAAATTATTATTTTATACATTTAAATTAATTATATTTAATACAAATATATAAATTAAATGAATAAAAATTATATAGAGAATTTGATGATAATTAAAATATATTAATATTGGATTTTTTTTTCTTAAATGTAATTGAAAATATTATTTGTAAGGTATTAAAAACAATATTGGTTGAAATATGATTTCTTTAATTTAACTAAATCTTCTTTTTTCAAAAGCAATCGTGAGTCTCAATTCTCTCTTTTCTCATTCAAACTCAAAAATATAAATTATTTGCAATTATTTTCACTACTACACTATTATCAATTACTCCAAAACAATACTAAATTAACCCATAAATTTCACTCAAACCTAGTTTTTTATTGTCTCGATTAAATTTTCTAAAAACATGAGAAAAATATAAATCTACAAAGTCAACTCACAACAATCTCTTATATTTTTCTCCATCCTCAAAGGCACCAAACACCTCTCTTTTATATATGTTCATCTCTCCTTGTTCTTTTCATTGCAGTCAAATTTGGAGTTTGAAATCTCACTTAAAACTCAAATTTTGAAGAGATAAAAAGTTTATCTCATTCATTTTTCTGTTTTTGATAAGTTTCTTCTGCCCATATGCTATGAAAATTTGGTTTAGGTTTTTTTTTAGATAATTGATTTGTTTATGGATAATTTGGGGGAAAAGAACACTTATTTCAAGTTGTCATTGCATAGTTATTCAAAGGTAGCCGTGAAAAATAACCGTGGAATGACAGTATTGCTTAGTCTCATAATAATCATTCGGCTGAATCATTGCTAAACTAACCAAACACTAGCACATCTATAGTGGGTTGAATAGTTAAGTCATTTTGTTGAACTAAAATGGCATAAAATATGTTTAATCTGGACTAAAACTGGTCGGTATACCAATTCAAAAAATGTGATTAAATTAGGTGGATCAAGAATCTCTATAGATCAATTGAATGAACTAAAAATTTGATTGAACCGATTTTTTTATATTTTTAAATTTTTAATAATTTTTTAATTGAACTGATCAAACTATTCAGATTAACATACCAATAAAATGATTAGTTCAACCACTAATCTAATTCTAAAAACATTGTTTGATTTACTAGCCTATTTTTATTTTTTTTGTGTATTAAAAGAAGAGGGCCAACCCAAATAGTAACGTAACTAGTGTGATTCAAACCCAAACCACACCTGGGGCAATAAACACTCTGACCATTAGGTCAACACACAGGATATTCTCTAAAAAAAACTAATTTGTAAATATACAAATTTAGTATTTTAAATAAAGTAGATATCAAAGTCTATTTAATCGAGGAATTAGCAAAACTTTCTAATATTTATATTTTTATTGAAACTTTAACCACGATTGACAAATAATTTAATAAGAAAAAAAAACGCCATGGTAGGATGAGTTTGATTGCATTTTGCTTTTATTAAAAATAGACAAATTAATTATTATAAATTATATCAAAGAGTAAATTGATTATCTTATTAAAAAATTCACCCATTAAACGAGAGTTACATACAAGTATATTTAGACAATTGTCTTCTTATTAAGTGTCGGTAGGATGAGTTATAGATTTTTGTAGATGTATATGCTAATATGTACTTCTTAAATAATATGTTTTCTTGTTACGTCTGTTCAATTGATATAAACACGTACACATAGTACGTTAAGTCAAAATTAAATTTTTATTTATAATTAAAATGAGTTGGACACTTGATGATAGAATACGGAGGTGCGGAATTTGATGAGTTTTGAAATAATATAAGATAAAATTGAAACAAATTTCGCCATGTTATGAGTATTTGTCCATTATGGGTCATCGTTGCATACATAGCATAGCAAGCAGAGAGCACAATGTGAAAGGCGTGGTCATTGTCTCTGCTACCAGCATCTATCACCAATGAGGGAAGTCTCAAAGAAATTGCTCCATCACCATAAGCATAGCATAGAAAAATAGAACGGAGCCACTAGAGCTGAGCTAAATCATTGTAGATAAAAGTAACTAATTATGCACTTCAGTTAAACACATTGCAGTAGGCGTTTCAAAAGGGAAAACTTTTTCTTCGACTCACCTTGTCATACATATTCAATAAATTTTGTTTATCATTTAATTATTATATAATTAACAAATATTATTATTTGTGGATGTCAACAATTTTTAGTTTAGTCGTAAGAAAATTTCACAAGTAATTTTATCTTTCACCTCCAATTGTCTAAAAAAATATTATACCAAAAAAGAAAAATTCAGAGCATAGGTTTTCAATATATGCAATTTATATCATATGGACAAACATCCTAAACAGAAATTAGAGGAACATCGAAATGACCTCAATGGAAGCCATTTAAGCACCCATCTGAAACTTCTGCAACAAATCAGAGGATTAATTTTTTTATATTAAAAATAAAGTGATCAAAGTTAAAAAATCTGAAAAATATAGGAATTCTTCTCATAAATTAAATCCTAGCCATCCATTACATGTTTAATAAATAAGAAAAACAACAAAACAACAAGATATAGCATTAACAAAAAATGCTCCTGCGAGACAATGTTGAATCCAGTAGAGCCCTTATCCCCCTTTCCATGCTCAAAGTTAAAACTTTGAAACTGAGTCGTTGCTTCGAATTCGGCATCATAAAAACCATTATAAAACCCATTGCCTCCTCCGCCACTATATGCGAAAGCTGATCTCTCTTCATAAACAGGTTCATATGATCGAACAAGATCATAAGTTTTCCTTCTTTCTTCATTGCTTAGGCACTGAAACGCTTCGGAAATAATCATAAACGCTTCCTCAGCCCCAGGAGCTTTGTTCTTATCAGGGTGAACTTTCAAAGACAGTTTTCGGTATGCTTTTCGAACATCTTCAACGCTACATGTTTTCTCTAACCCCAGGATTTCATAATAATCTTTTTTCTCCTTGACTTGTTTGACGAGCATGATTTGCTCATCGGTGTAGGCAGGCACTGATAAGAAACTGTCGATGGGTAGTGTTGGGTCGAGGCGACGGGCTTTTCTTAGGAAGCTGAGCGCACGGGCTCGGTCTCTGGCGTTCAACGCTTCTTTCCCGAGTTTCAAGCTTTTCAACGCTTCAGCTTTGTTTGCATCCATAATTATTTATTTATTTATCAGCAAGAGTGAATTTGAAGGTGAAACAATATTGGTCAAAAAATCTTGACCCAGAAGAAGTGGAGAGTGAAAAAAGAGAAACGAAAAATGTTTTGGAAAGGAATTTTAAGCTACCATAAATCTTCCTTACTTTATGCAAATTAAGGTAATAAAAAGTTATGTCATTTAATAATATTTAAAAAGTAAATAAAATTTATGATTTGGTTTCACTAAAAAAAATGAAGAAGGAAAATATACGGAGGCTTCTGAAAATTAGACTATTAGCTTGTAGGATGGGGCATGCATTGCTATCAATAATTCAAGTGATGCTAAAATCTCTAATATGGTCGTGTCTTATAATCCACGATGTCAAAAATGGCTTGTATTGACTGGCTTCAACATGGTACGCAGTTGACAGACAATGTGAGGCTTTTTTTATAGTCTTGTTATGACAACTTTTGTTTTTTTGTAGAAAAGACTGAGTCAACGTACTTGAAGAAGACTAAAGAAAACTACAGGGGAACCACTTCTGAAATGTCGTGATTTAAGATACTCCATACGGCATATAGAGACATAGAGATAGGCGGCTTATGATCAAAATTTTATATCCTTGTTAAGCTTTGCCTTATGGTGAGCAGCCTAATTATAAAGCTGATTAACGTCAACCAGATCAGCCTCTTAATGCAGCCGCAACAAATCCGAGATATGCTTCACCAGGCTTAGGCCTCCTCCAACTTCATTAGCGTTGGTATGTAGCCGGACCACCACCTCACTGTCCCATTCCAAGCGCACTCTTCTGAACCCCATGTCCCATGTCAGTCGGAGCCCATCTCAAATGCTCCAAATCTATGCCCGGATCACGAGCATATCCGTTATCGACCTTCCCAGAACAAAGCTAACTTGCGATGGAGAAATAATCTGGGCTTAATTTTCTTTATTCTATTCACGGTGGCCTTAGTAACAACTTTATTAAGAACAGAGCAAAAGTTAATATTTTTTTAATTTATAATTTAATAAGTTAGAGTATTTCAACATGTTGGTTTACATTATGTACTGAGGGTGTCTAATAATGTTATTAAATTTAAATTTTTTACACAATTATGATAGATCTAATCCTAATTTTTTAAGTATAACAAATATCGTTTAGCAAAATAAAAACACTAATAAAATATATTTTATATTAAGATCTACTTTTTATACTTGAAAGTAATTTAATTTTAATTAAACAAATTAACAATAAATTATTTCTAATTCATAAATCATAGTAAAAAAAACCATTACATATTTTATTTTGCTTATCTTTAACAAAAACTATTTTAGGGAGGAAAAAGTAGTGACAATGGGCTCTATATTGGGCTAGAGCCGATGAAGTGGATGGTTCGGTTTCCAATTGAAGTTGTTTGCTACGCGCTATTCTCAACTGGTTCTGCTTTGCCCTTTCGCCGTTAGGTTTTAATTTTTGAAAAGCGAAACCAAAACGAAGCTTAGAACTTGGAACCACACAACAAATGGAGATGGAGACGGAGTTTACCCAGAAACCTTTTCAAGTAGACATGGGAAATCTTTTGGCTTTTAACCCTTTTCATAACTTTCCTTCTCTCCCCACTTCCAGGTTCACCCTTTTTGTCTTTTATAATTATAGTTTTGTATTAAGTTGCTTCAAAGATGTGAAATTTATGATGCAATGGAGATTGTAATTTGATTATAAAATTTCAATTAACTGGGTATACTTTAGAATTTGGACACTTGGTTTAGTTAGTCGTTTCAAAGCATAAATTGTCCTCTGTACATTCCTTGTTCTTTATGAAAAATTTATGTTCTTTTTTCTTTATCTTATGTCTACTGGCCAATATGTTTAGGGATGAGCTAGTTAAGGAATGTATACAGGAGGGCACCAAGTTAGTTCAAGCAATTGCAGATAGTGTTTTTAACTTACCTTCAACTGAAGATGCGGATGGACCGCTTGTTAAGCTGCCTACCCCAACAACAAAACTTCCTAGGGAGAAGCATGTAAGCTTAGCCTCTTATTTAATATATCCTAGCAATGAATTTGTATTTTATTTAGTTGTTCATTTGCATACAAAGGTATAGTTTGGAAGATGCCTTGAAACCTGAAAGGCTGTATTGTGCTTGTGTTTTCAGCTTCCGAAGCCTAAACCTCCCACAAAATGGGAAGAGTTTGCCAAAAAGAAAGGTAATTCGTTTCATCTATCATCTGAAGTTTTCATGGCTATTTTAGAATTTTGAGTTAAATCTCATTTTCCATTGTCCGAAGATTCGCTGTTTTTGCTTCTTCTCATTTGAAACATCTTGTAGGTATAACGAAACGTAAAAAGGACAAAGTTTTATGGGATGAACAGACTGGTACATGGAAACGCCGTTTTGGTTATGATCGTGTCAATGATGATAAAGATATACCCATCATCGAGGCCAAGATGACTGATGGTGAGGATTTAATGGGTTGTTTCCTTGGAAGAAATATAATTGACTTTTAAACCGTAATTGCTATTAAAATTCAATGTAAATGGTATTTTTAGATAATAAAATAGAAATAGTTTACAAGTAGCAATGGGACATAGTTGAATAATTTGATTTCGTTGACCCTGATTGTTGCTTTTTGCAGAGCCAGGAGTGGATCCTTTTGCTAAAAGGCAAGATGACAAGAAGAAACGAGTTGAGAAACAAGAGAAGAATCGCCTCCAAAACTTGAAACAAGCTGCAAAAATTGGTGCCTTGCCAAGGTTTTGCCTATCCATTGTAGTTTTCTTTACGTAGAATCGCCACTGTTATCTTCAATAAGAATCAACTTAATCATATTTGAGACAGTATTGGCATCAATAAGTCTCATTTTAGCTTAATCTTCTTCTGACATTGTTATCCTGCTTTAACCTCTATTGTCCTATTCTTTGATACCATTCCATTATAACCTAACAATTACGTCATTAGTAGTTTAGGTGTTAGACCATGACTTCAGATTATGCGTATAGGAATTTCTTATAAACATCAATGAATTTGAAGTCAACTTTTATTATTTTCCATAACCATCATTTCTCATCCAAACTGCTCTAGTTCCTGATGGGAAAGTTCCGATATTTACTTTAGCTTGCATTAAACAACTAGATCTTTGGTTCAGTTTAATTTCAATGCTCTTCATTTATTTATTTTTGCTGGTTTGACTTTAAATGGTTTGCTGCAGCCATGTTCAACTTGCTGCTACAGCCCTGCCCATAACGGGAACCCAAGCTCCACCGAAGAAAGTTACTAAAGATGAATTAGGAAATGTAGCTGGGATGGCCGCGACTTCTACAGCCAGTGGTGGGAAATTTGATAGGAAGTTGCCAGGAGAAAAGCCTGCTAAAAAGCAAGGAAAGCATCGCAAGGTTTTCATTCTTGGTCTTCACCTTAGTGTAAATATTTCTCATGAATTATAATGGCATGTTGTAATATGGTCTTTTCTACTTTTGTTAGTTCTTACCCGTTGTTGAAGGATCAGGGATAGGCTCACGAGAGAAGGAACAAACTGAGAATGTTCTAAATAAGCTAATATCTAAGCATTCCCATGAGATACTCAATGTTGACAAGGTAATTGAGCTATAAATTGTTGGGTTCCAAATGGAAATTCTTTGTTCATCTGAGATGACCTTTTTTTTGGTTTAAAAAAACTCAGGCAGTTACAATGTATAATGTGAAGAAAGAGAAGAAAGCTAGGAATAAAAGAAATCGAGAAGGGAAGTTGTCATCGGCCAGAAACAAGTTGAAACCGAAAAAGCAACTACATAAGAAGAATGGAAAGAAAGGACCAGGATCTTCAAAGAAAGGGAAGGCAAAATGAACTTATCAATCGGTCAACGTTTCGGTAGGCTTGTAGAGATTTGGGTTAATACAACCATAATTTTGTGTGCTTTGAGCAAGAGAGTTTTATTTACCAAATCTTCTATTTCTTAAGTCAGGTTTAAATTTTTGCAGTATTTTGCCGGCCCTGACAATATGTCAAAGTGAAAGCTTGGGATGACTTTTTGGAAACCATAGTGATATAATCTTAAATTTTATATCATGTACCATTATTAATGGTTATAATTACAAAAAGCTACTAGTCCTTTCGTTTACAAAAACAGGGGACCTATTAGAAGCCTTTCACTCTTGTATTTTGTTTCTTTTTCAGTAGCAAAAGAAACAACAGGCAACAGCTTGTTTTTCAATTTTGGTTTTTTTTTTCATTCAATGAAAATCTGAAAAGAAAATATTTCCTTTGATCCAAAACATATTCTATCTGTACTTTTATTATAAAAAAACTATTAGAAACCAAAATCGAATATTGAAAAGAAAAGAGCTTTTCCTGGCATACTAAAACACCTACAATGTGTAAAAAGATTCAGTGTTTTCACCAAAATATAAAGGGCATTAGAAACTGATCACAAAAGAAACTAACGAAGCAAAACTTGTCTCATGTTTCAACTCTGATATTCTCCTTCCACAGCCTCTCTTTCCTCAGCTGCAGCCGCCATTAATTCATCGAAATTTTCTGTCTTCCCCAATAATATCTCGATCTGAGAATCAACATACAAGCACACCTATCAATCTTAAAGCTTAGAGGATCAAGGAAAGTCGGCATTGTCAAAGACTATAATAAGGGCATCAGCAGGCCATGTCGAATATACAAACAATTGACTGCATTTCAGATTGAATCTTTTTATTTTTGGCATAAACGTGGTTTATCTAAATGGAAGCATGAAGAAACTATTAAGTTTATTTACCTTGGCTTTTTGCACAGGCCGCCCTCGAGACTCCTCCTTCATGTCAACTGTTGCGGTAGTGATCTCTGAAGAAATGAAGGTTGATTCCCATTATTATCAGAACTCAATATTAACATTAACACATCATATATATATATATGAGAGAAATGGAAGACATCTTACTCTTCTCAACAGCCAAACCATTGTTTTTCAGAATTTCCGCAATTGTGACCACCGTCGCAATAGCTGCATGTATGACATGACCCAGAGAAAATATTTACTGCAATTCTCAAAAAAAAGAAAGTAGCATACATATTTGATTATGCTAGGAAAAGCTGTTTTCATCGATGAACAAAAGCTGTATAGTATCTTCACAGCATAATTACCCCGCAGAAACGATACATTAAAAAGTCCATTGCCTTTTGGATAAGCATAATTTGAATAAAAAATGCAGACCCATAGAGTTCTACCGTGTATATTGCAATAATATAAAAATAGAACAGCTAATGCAAGTAACTATGAATTCCCAGCTATTTCTCTAGAGCATAATCAATTGAAGCATAAGGTATAATGATAAGACGATAACTGAGAACAATTCATAATTAATATTCAGATCCAAAGAAAGAAAAAGGTTAATATGAAATTAAATTATCAAAGATAGAGAGCTTAAAAAGTAAACATTACCCATTCCAAGTGCAGACAGCTCCACCTCATTGTGCTGCTGCATATACCTCTGCAAATAAAAAAAAAACGTAATGTATTAACAAAGAATTTAATCGTCTCAAAGGAGGAAAAACAACTAGAACCCATCAAAATTCTTAACAATGTTAATCAAATTCAGCACTTTATTTTGTATAGCACATGATGCAAAATTCAAAAAAGAAAAAAAAAAGTGAAAGATTTGGAGAAGAAAAGAGGGGGGAAGGAGAAACCTTAGCGAGATTAACGTAGAAAAACAAGGGCTTTTTGCTATTGGAAACTTGAATCCTGTTCTTCTTGTGGGAATCAGTTGCCATGTTGATATTGTTGATTCCTTGAGTGATTGCTTCCATTATGAGACACTTCTGCTTCTCGAACCCTAATACCAAGTGCCGAATCTTGTACTTCTGACCCTACGAAGTGTATAAATGGGAGGAGAAGTGAAACAAATTAATGGCAGGTTTTCTTCAGAGCTCAGTGGTGGCTACGCTAGGGTTTTGAATAAAAAGTACTTTTAGAATTCTATTTATTAATTAATGATAAAAACCATGTGGTAGTGTATAATTGGAGTTTTTTTGTTAATACGGGTTTAAAAATTTTATTATATACCAGAATAGGTTGTCAGATAGATTATTTACGAAAATAGGTTGTTGTTTTTAGTCGCGCCTATCAGAGAGGCGCGACATAATATTTTAATAATAATTTTTTTAATATTAATATTAATATTATTATATTTTAAAAAAATCGAGTAAAAACCAGGTTGCGCCTGACCCGTAGGCGCCACATGTGGCGCATGTTGCAGGGGCGCCACACCCTACAGCCTTACCATGCACTGTCATTAGCCCTTAACCCTCCCCAGTGTATTATCATGTCAATATGGGAAGGGATGAAAGTAATTTGTATAGGACAAAAATTGAGGAAGAAGAAGAAAAAAAGGTTAGTAATTTTTTATAATTATTTTAAAATTAAATTGGTAGTAATTTAGAATTATTTGATAAATTTTTGTGTTTGTAATTATTTTAAAATTAATTTATTAGTAATTTAAGATTATATATTCTAAATTATTTTGTTTAGTTTAATAATGTTAAATTTATTTTGTTAAATATTTTGTTATAAATAATCTATTTTCGTAAATAATGTATCTGGCAATCTATTTTCGTAAATAATGTATCTGATAATCTATTTTCATATATAATAATTTTTTAAACCCATATTAGTAAAAAAAACCTGAATTTAGCAAAGAAAAAGAATTTTTTTAAAAAAAATTCTAATGAGATGATTATTGACTAACAGTAGAGATTGATTTTGAAGGAAAAAAACACGGGTTTTTTACCTATTTGGTATAAAAGAATTTATTATATACAGATACATTATTTACGAAAATAGTTGTGCAATAAAATTATTTTTTAGTAGTGTATTAATGTATTGTGATTTTTTTTATAATGTATTTTAAAAAAATGATTAGGTTATATAAATTGTTAGTGTTTAGTGATTTTACTGTATTATGATTTTTTAGAAATGTATTTTTTTTAAGAAAATAATTTTATAGTTATTTTGTGTTAGTAATTAATGATTATAAGTTGTTAGTGTTTATAGTTTAGTGTTTTATGAATTTTTAATGTAATTTTTATATAATGTAAATTTATATTATTATTTATTTATTTGATAATTTTTATTGATTGATTAAAATTTTGATTAAATTTGTTGTTATATAATTTTATAGGTTGTGTGAAAGAAACTACTTCGGTATGTTTCAATTTCAATTATTTTTAATTCATATGTTTTTTAATCTTTAGATAATTTATATTTATTTTTTATTGTATGTAAATGATGGGGAATTATGAGATATTTATCGTATTTTGTTTCTAAAATTTTGAAATAATTTATTGAAAATTTTGAAATAAATTAAATAAATTTAATTTTTTTAATTGCAGATTTGCGACAAATGGATTCATTGATCGATAATAATAATCACATATCAAGTAACATTAATGATATGGTAATGAAATTTTTATTTGATAGTCACATTATTTGTTGAATGAAATTATATTGTATTAACTATTTCGTTAATATAATAATGTCAGGTCGAGTACTGCGTATTGAAGGGCCGTATTCATAGTGTAGGGTTTCAGCCGGATGAACGCCTAATACCGTTCTTAGAGTTAGCCGGGTTTGGATCAGCAGCATTGATCCGGACTTTTAATCTATGACATGACTTGATTTCTGCCTTAGTAGAGCGATGGCGTCCAGAGACCCACACATTTCATTTGCCGTGCGGGGAGTGCACCATCACGCTAGAGGACGTTGCATTACAGCTGGGGCTCCCCATCGATGGGAACGCCGTCACGAGCGTAAGTTTGATCTCCAGGCCGACTCCCCTTTGCTATGACTTACTTGGACGCTCGCCAAGTGAGGGAAAATTTGCCACTTTGCGGTTTTCATGGCTAAAGGCTAATTTTGAGCATTTGCCGAGTACTGGCACTGAATTAGAGGTTATGTAGGCCGCTCGAGCTTATATTATGCACCTTATAGGAGGTGTACTCATGACGGATACACACGGCAGTGACATCCACTTGATGTACTTACCGCTACTATCCGATTTGCATAACACGCGTTTATACAGTTATGGGTCCGCAGTGTTAGCCATTTTGTACAGCGAACTTTGTCGGACGACAGATCCCTCTACGGTAGACATAGGTGAATGTCTCATACTGCTGCAGTCGTGGACGCTTTATCGGATGCCATTCTTGGCATCCATTAGTCACCAATCATATACATTTCTACTCGTTAATAGGTGATGAATCTTTACTCGTTACAGCAATTAATTGTCTCTTTTTTCAGATTATATTGTTCTACTTTTTTCAGATTATGTTGTTCTAACAATTTGTTTTCATAAATGGAGCACGAATCCAGGTATCGAGAGGTCATACACGGTTCCGATATACCGTCTGATGATTGAGAATCATTCTGGAGAGGGAGTAAGTTTTTTTAATATTAATTTTATTTTATTATTTTATCTCACTTGACCCATGTTAATATAAAAATGTTATGAACTGTGCAGTTCATTTGGATGCCATATTCTGTTTCTGAATTACAGCTGTTATTCCATCGTATGCTCAGGTCCACTCACACTTATGGTGCATTAGCGCACCCCTTATCTATTTTTAAACGGTGGAGTGGTATCATGGCGATTGGGTACTCCGACTGTTCGGTTGTATACAATATATCCTGACACAGCCAGTACGATTGGACGCACAGCTACATGGCATGACTAGGAGGGGGAGGCATGGAACTGATTGGGGAGATGAGCATAAACAATATATTACGATGTGGAACAACCGGTTTAGTAGGGTACCTCAGATAGATCGTTGTTTGGATCTACAGCCATCGCCACAGTACCTACAGTGGTATTATGAGAAGGGGAAACCATTTTTATTTGGTGGGCGGTCGATGGTAGTCCCCCCGCATACGACACGAATTGGGCAGCATTTACCACATCCGCATCATGCACTAGAGCCGGAGCCGGAGTCGAAGTTAGAGCCGGAACTACACTCCGGGAATAGTTTTTATCATCTAGATTTGGAAGGCGATAACTATTTCCCGGGCTCTTCATCCCACGGATATCATTCAGAGTTTGATATCTTCAGCCCACCATCGTACTCCGTTCCTTCCGGCTCGTATCCATTACAGTACTTTGCTCCTTCCAGCTCCTATCCACCACCATACTCCGCTTCTTCTAGCTAGTATCCACCACCGTACTCCGCTCCTTCTGGCTCGTATCCATCGACATTCTCTACTCGTCCCGGCTTGTATCCACCACCATACTCTACTCCTCCAGAGTCGTATTTACCGTTGTTCTCTACTCCCCCAAACTCGAGTTCATCGATTGCATTTGATATGGATGAAGAGAACGTTGATTGTCGTAATCGTCACAACGTGAACGTCGAGCTCCACAAAGATATACCCCTAGAACGACACCATCAAACCATCAATTTTAAGGGGTTTTGTAATATAAATAACTTCATATTTATGTAAGGAATTTTATTTGGCATTTTATTTATGGATTTGAGGGTGAATTTTGGAATTACTTGGTTAAAGTATATAATGAGAAAAAAAAGAGTAGTATTAAAAAGTAATCAATTTTAAAATACTTAAAAATTAAAGAGACAAGACTTTTTCTTTCATTATGCAATGAACAACTTGTAATGAACAATATCTCAATTTCTATCCGATCGCGATGATTGTCTAGTGTGGTAGTTTCGGAGCGGGCATTTACTCCGATTATGACCGGCTACTCTGCATAATCCACACAGCTTCTCGTTAGATTTCTCTCTAATGTCCATTTCGTTATTGATTCTAAATGATTGCGGACGACCTTTCGGGTTCCTACGCAACCCTTTGTTTTGGATAAGCTCAAAGTTCATTCGAGGAACCTCCCAAGTAGATAAGTCAGGAAGCACGGGTAATTCATTATTCCATACACGCAACGTGCGTTCAAGGGTGTACACTTCATCGATAAATTGATCTACATTAAGCAAGACTTTAGCACAAGCTTCCACGACATGTGCACAAGGATAATGAAGTGTTTGGAACCTCCTGCAATCGCAGCGTCTATTTCGGATATCAACTCCGTAGGACCTAGGTGGTATACCGGGTCGACGGCCGATGGTCTCTATAACGCGAAACGTTTCATTACGTCATGAATATACTTCTACATTCATCGACCTCGCCATCAGACGGTTTGCAACCATTGCATCCCTAACATGTTCGACAAAAACGTGTCCTGCCTCTACCTGGTTGACTTGTTGCTGACCCATTATTGGCATCAAGGTAGCCAACCTGTAGAATGTAGCTACGAATACAGATGAAATTGGAAGATGTCGCGTTTTGAACAACACAACGTTGATCCCCTCAACCAAGTTTGTGGTCATTTGACCGTAACGAAAGCCCTCGTCAAAACTTTGAGCCCATTGCCATGGCTTTATGCTACCCAACCATTGTCGGAAAGATGTGTTTGTCTGACCTTCTATGTCACTATCAAGTCGAGTCATCCTCTGCCGAAAAATGTGTGGTTCTAGCTCGTAAGCTGTAACACCCCTCGCCCGCATCCGAAGTCGGGACGGGGTTCGAGGTGCTACCTGACTTTTACTAACACTTCTATACTAAACAAGGCCATGAAATCTCAAATAATTAAAAACTTTTCTTTTCACATACAATTTGTCCCATATATGGGCTTACGAGGCCCAAAACATACATCTGGAGTGGTTCGGGACCCAACCGAGAACTCATGAAAAACTTAGAAAATCTCTTGCATCAAGGCTTCATACGCCCGTGTGGGTATAGAGCACACGCCCGTGTCCCGAACCCATGTCCAAAAACCTAGACAAATACAAGGCTATTTTCCAAGCCATTTTGTCACACTTACAACAGATGCACGCATACTTATACAATAACATACAACATGGCAAAATTAGGTACTTAAACATTCCTAACATGTCATGATTATGGCAATTTCACATGCAATAGATATCATAGATTTTACTCACATCTTTACCACATTCATGCTATAATTATTATAAACTCATCACATAATACCATAGCACATGCATGCATAATTAAAATGGATTTACATCCCCATAATCAAAATAGGCCAACACATATGGCTAAAGCCATATCACATACTCTAATATTTAAACTCCTATACATGCCATAGGCTCAAAGTACTTGAAATCACTACACCAATAACGTTAGCTTGACAGTGTGATAATATCTCCGACGAACTCCAACCCGAGCTAACCTGGCATGTAACACCCCTAACCCGAATCCGTCACTGGAATAGAGTTACGGAGCATTACCGGAGTTATCGATTCATTTATCAGATATTTCATTAATCCGATATCTTTTCTTTTCCACGTTCAAGTCTCGTATTCAAGTCATCCGGATCTTTATAAAGAAATTTTGATCGTCGTTTTCATTTATTTCATGTTATAATACATTCAACTAATGCTCTAAACAAAATTATCATTTTACCCCTAAACTTTTAATTAATGACGATTTCATCCTTAGGTTAAAATAAAATAAAATTATTACAATTTAATCCTTATTTCCGGCCGTTATTTTCACACAAATTGATAACAACCTATGAATTCTATAAAATGTCAAAATTTTCCATAATTTCAACACTTTTCAATTTAATCCTTAAAACATGTTTTCCCCTGATCTTGAGCTAAATTAATAATTTCATTCAATTTTGTAATTTAAATAATAAAATAATCCATTTCATGCAAATTGGTCATATCTAACCTTTTTTTACAAAATTGCCCATAAAATTTTACTTTTATTCAATTTAGTCCATGAGCCTAAAACATGCAAATTAGCCATGCTAGATGAATTTCATACATATTTTCCTCCTCCTCCTCTCCATCCCACATCCTAAATTTATATAACATGCAACAAGTAACATTATCAATAATTTCACTATTTACTTATGTATATTTAAAACTGTCCATTTGCGTCATAGTCACTAAATTATTTATATCTTAAGCTACAGAACTCGAAATTAAGATCCGCTAATTTTCCCTGAAACTAGACTTACTTGTCTTATTACCATAAAATTTTCAGAATTTTTGGTTTAGCCAATAAGTACAGTTTATTCTTTAAATTTGCCCCTATTCTGCTGTCTGACAGTTCCGACCCTTCTTCACTAAGAATTAATTATCTCATCTTACGAGATTCGGATGATGTTCCCGCTTATTTATATTGAAAATAGACTCTTTAAGGATTTTAAACATATAAATTTAATCCCTTAATTATTTTTCTCCAATTTTTGATGATTTTCCAAAGTCAGAATAGGGGAGCCCAAAATCATTCTGACATTGTCTCACAAAACTTATTATATCTCATGATTTACAATTCCATTGCTTAACCGTTTCTTCTATAAGAAACTAGACTCAATAAGCTTTAATTTCATATTTTATTCATCCTCTAATTAGATTTCTAAAATTTTTGGAGATTTTTCAAAGTTAGACTATTGCTACTGTCCAAAACTGTTTTAGTGCAAAATGTTGATTTTCATTTTGCCCCAAATTTCACAGTTCATACAATTCAGTCCTTACTTAATTAACCCCTCAATTAAACTAATTTTCTCAATTAATACTTTTCCTAGACATTATAAGTTATTTCATAACTATTGAAATTCAGAATTTCCACATAAAACTCTAACTTCAAACTCTTTTACAATCTAGGTCCCAAACATTCGCTTTCTATTCAATTCTTTCAATAAAATCAGCATATAAACAATTTAAAGCTCTAATTCTATATCAAATCATCATATACTTCCAGCACATATTCATATAAACTTTCAATTTCTTTCATAGAATCAAGAACTAATGAATTCAACAAATGGACCTAGTTGTAAAAGTCAAAAAAACACAAAAATTTCAAGAAATAATCAAGAATTGAACTTACTTGCAGTAAAACTATGAAAAACCAGCTTAAGAGAACTCTTCCATGGTGTTTTTGCTGATGAGAATGCAGAAAAATAAAGAGAAATCTAGATAATTCCACTTTAGTCCTAGCTTTATTAAGTAAATTTTGCAATTTTCTAATTTTGCCCTTATTTTCTTGGTGATTTCATGCTCTTGCCGTCCAGCTCAAATAGACCTTGGGTCTATTTGCCTTTCAAACCCTCTTTCTTTTATCATTTAAGCTATTTAATCATTTCCCACAATTTTGCATTTGATACAATTTAGTCCTTTTTGTTCAATTAGCTATCAGTACTTTAAAATTTCTTGACGAAACTTCAATACTAACTTATTAACACTCCATAAATATTTATAAAAATATTTATGGCTCAATTTAAAATTCCCAAGGTCTCGATACCTCGTTTTCAATTCTAATTATTTTAATATATATATTTTTTGTACATTTCACTATTTCAAAATTTTTCCTAACTTCACATTTAACTTATACTCACTAAATTAATAATATTTCCTACTCATTTGTCGAATTTAGTGATCTCGAATTACTGTTCCGACACCACTGAAAATTAGGCTGTTACAACTCTCCCCCCCTTTAGAGATTTTTGTCCCCGAAAATCTTACCAGAAGAAGTTGCTTTCAACACTCATAAAACACCTTTACTAACTTCTCAGAATCACAAATTGATTTAACCTGAATATCTTTTTCCATTCACCTTTGAACTCTAGAACACAATGTTGGAACATATTGTCAAAATTCTAAATTACCCTCGCAGGGATACATATACTCAGCTGATCTGTCAAATGAAAACTCTGTACCTACTGAAATGATCATACAGATCTTTCTTTATCAAATGAACAACCATAAACTAAATAACATTTTCCTTTCCGATGTTAATGACAATCCCAATTCGAAATCTATAGTCATTCTATCTCATAACACACTAGTATTATCATTGACTGCAATAATCCTAAATGTTCTTAATGTTCGGCTTACTTTCTAATAAATAGACATCTGAACATAAACTCAAAGATATTATGTAACGCTCGTGCAATCACTAGTACATCTAACTCACAAGAAGATAATAAAGATCTTGATAATTTCTCAAAGAAAGCCAGAAGAAAAACACTGCTTACCGACTTTGGATTTCCATCATAACAAAGATAATATATTTCCCGCATGTATAAAACAAAATCATAATCAGTAGAAACATAAGAATAGTCTCACATAAATTTTTACCATTAACTTCATTTCTAACATATTAAAATATAATTCCAAGGAGATGAAGAAATGACGATCATAAACTGTAATGACCCAAAATTCACGGGCACCGGAAAAGTGAGTTATAGGGCCTCCGTCTTAGTGAAATAAGTTCGAAAATAATTATTAAAAATATTTATGAGCCTAGTGGTGTGTCTGATTAGGATTTAATTAGGTGAAATTATCTTAATTTAGAATAATTAGTAAAAAGAACTAAATTGAAAAAGGGATAAAAGTTTAATTCTAAAGTAATAGAAAATAAAAAGGATCAAAATGGCAATTAAGCCATTTACATAAATTGAGGCGGCAAATGGAAGAAAAATCAAGATTTTTATTGAATGTATGTATTATATATATTAAAATTATTATTATGGTTTTATAATTATTATGATTATTTAATGAATATTATATTTTAAATAAATTAAATAGCTGATAAAAATATGGTAGTAAAATATACATGTGTAAAAAAAATTATATTGGTACATTTGTAATTTAAATACTAAATTACTTATAATTTAAGTAAAAAGATATTTGTTAATTAAATAATTAATTTATTAATTTATGAAATTTTTGTTTGACAAACAAATTGAATAATGACAATTGTAATAAAAATATTGGTACATTTGTAATAAATAGATACATGTACACTTGTAATAAAATAATTAAGTTACTTAATATTAAAGTAAAAGATATTTGTTAATTAAATAATTAAATTATTAAATAATTGTGTGAAAAATAAAATAAAATAAAATAAATGGTGACAAATGTATGGTATTGATGGTGTACACTTGTGTGTATATAATTAAATGCTTAATAGATATTTAAAATAAATATATTATAATATATGTTAATTAAAAAAATAAAGTAAATAAAAGAATAAAAAGAATGAAATAAAAAAAAAACAAAAAGAATAAGAAACAGAGAGCATTCGAAAAACAGGGAAGAAAAGGAAAGAAAAGAAAAGGGGAAAATTGGAGTTTGAAGCTTCAAACTTATTTGGTAAGCTAAATTTAGTCCTTTTCTCTTAAATTTGATGTTTTAGAAGTCTTAAAACAAGGTTTTGATGAAATTAATTTGATAGTTTGAAAGTTTAAAAGCTTTTAAACAAAGTTCATGTTGAAGAAATAGAAGAATTAGGGATTTAATTGAATGAATTTTAAGTTAGAAATTGAAAAAGGGATTAAATTGTAAAAGAAGCTATAAGTTTTGTGTTTTAGGAAATTAATTTGAAATAAAATTTAAATTAGGGTTTTATTATGAACATTAGATTGTTAGGGTGAACATGGAAGGAAATTGAGTAGAAATGAAGTATAAATTAAGTTAAACAAATAAAAGAGTTAATTAGGATTAAATGAGAATTAGGGAATAAATTGAATAAAAATTCAATTAATTATTAAATTAATGCTGTAATTAATAATGTAAATTGTTATTATTATTTTTTTCGTAGCTAACGAGGAAAATGAGGTATCAGCATCCAAAAGAAAAGAAAAGATCGTTGAGGAGTAAACTCGTGTTTCGGGTTTGTATTACTATAACTCAAACTATTTATTAAATGTATATTGAATTTATAGTTATGGAATAATTAAGATAAAGTAAGTATTATATTTAAATTTAAATATAAGTATGTGTGAAAATTAATTTGTATATGAATTAAGATAATAGATATTTGAATTGATTGAGTATTGAAAATTTTTGTGTAAATGAAATTGAAATTAGAAAAAGTAAAATAATACCCTATTAACTTGTCGGACTAGATTTGATACAAATGGCATGCCATTGGATTTGTAATGTGATGAGGAGATTGTAGTTCGGCCAAGAAGATGTTTCTGTTATTATATACTTCGGTTTATCCGAAGAGGCACTTAATGCCTTACTGGTGTGTTATGGAGGATTTATAATTTTCTGGGTGTGTTTGGGTTGGACATTCTGGTGTGTTTGGGTGGAATCCGCGTATCTGTCAGAGTCCGAGCCTTGTTAATAGGGTAAATAATTGAAATGAAATTTTGAAAATAAGATTATTTGTTTTGGCACTATTGAAAAGTATGAGAAAGAATGTATGAACTAAAATATGAATTGAGTTGGTATGAGAAAAATTAATTATGAATTTAAGATTTATGAAGTAAAATAATTATATATAAATTAGTTTAAATAATTATAAAATTTATGGTTGATGTTTGTAATTTATTAATGTTAAATAGTCTTGATTTATAGTAATACCACTGAGTATGAAATACTCAGCGTACGGTTGTTTCCGTGCGCAGGTTATTAGAGTTTCGGATCCGGTCTAGCATCCAAAACAAACCCGACTCCAACAAAAAGATTTTGGTGATGTATTTCTTCCTTTGGTTAAGTGGCATGTACTAGGTAGTTACATATAAATTATATGTATACATTAAGTTAAAAAAATTATGTTAATGATATAAATATTAGTTATATGAATGTGAAATATTGCTGTTGGTTGTTTTGGTTTGAATTTGCAGGGGGTTTTAGGTAAAAATAAGCAGAGATGCTGCTGAAATTTTTATAAAAAAAATAAATTTTTCGGAACACTCGAACAAGTCCCGTTTTACTTTTAATACGTGTTTGAACTTCGAGAGTCCAATATAGGGACTTAATTATTATATTATACCATGAAAGTTATATTAATTGTAAATTATTCGTAAGTTGTCTGATATATCCGGTAATGCCTCATAACCTCGTTCCGGCGACGGTTTGGGGTTAGGGGGTGTTACATAAACCGACCAAACCAATAGGGCTTTCGTCTAACATCATAATTAACTAGCATTCTCAAAACATCAGAACTCCACCAAAGACTGAACAACCACACACACATATCTCTGAGGATAAAATAATATATAGAATACCCAGAAAAGATGATCATATTCGTTTCAACTGTAACTATCACACACAGACATCTTTACTACTCAATTATCATTTTTTTTACTAATTATGTCATCATGAACCCCGCATCATTCCATTCACTAACGAAAACCAATTCGGGAAAAATTTCAGCAAACACATACTTCAGACATTGTATCTGAATAAGTCGACTAGCCGAGGTTAACTTTTTCTTTAACCGTGACATTACGTAATCTGAATGATCTTTAGAATAATCTGATATATATATATTTTTAAACTGTATTCACTTGTCAAACTATTTTCAACTCCGTCTGCATTATTAATTATTCCATTACTGTACTCATTAGTTTCACATTTGTGAACTTATTCAACATTTTTTTTGTAAATTTTCATTATAAAATACTACATTGGTAAGAGGGTGAGGTCGTAAAGCCTCTAACTGAGTTCTCATAAATACACACATATAACTTAACGTTTATCATCAACATCGTATCATCACAATTACTTAATTCACTTCAAACAAATTAACATACATGATTATGTTACACGAACTTTTCAATTATCCATTTCAAACTAGTGTACTTAAACATACATTTCATGAATTTTGAGTAAATTTACTCGTAGCATTTACTTAACCAAACAAGTCAGACACATAATATCATATGAATGCCACACAAACATAGATAAGTTTATCATAATATAAACTTTCATTTCATTCACGTTTCATCATTTCTCAACTTTTGATTATTTCATTTCGTACATTGTCACATACATATCATGAACTTCTATTCTTACATTTCTAAGTTCCTTCTCATCATAAACACATTTCAAATATCTCAATATCACTAACTCATACTTCTCTTACCATATACATAATTTAACATTTAACATATAATAATAAATAATTTGAATTATAGTAATATAATCGTACGTTGAGTATGTTTGTACTCAGTGGTATTACCATAATTCAAATTATAAATCCTATAATAAATAATAGACATCAAACATGTAACAATATAAGTCATATGTGTTAATTATGCTTTAATTTCATATCTCGGCAATAGTCTTTCATCAAATGGCATCATATATCATCTATATTATCTTTAATCAATTCATGAACCTTTGGTGCCAACTTTCAATCTCATATCTCTATTTCAATTCACAATTCACATTTCTTTTCATAATTCCACTTTTTCACACTTTCTATAGTTTAATCAATCAAATTCATTCGATTTTCTCATTTCATTTACTCAACCCTATTAACATAACTCGGACTCAGACGGATACACGGGTCCAACCAAACACACCAGTAAGGCACATTGTGCCTAAAACGGTACATAGTACCTGATCAGAATACGACACATAAGTGCCTGAAATACGACACATAAAGTGTCTGATCAGTAAAGCCGACAAATCCCGTACACTTCCAGTTCCTATGGCATGCCAATTATATCCGACTAGTCCGACAAGTTAATAGGGAATTCAATTCTCATTTCAATTTCACTTAATATTCATATTTACCCCTATTAACAAGACTCGGACTTTGGCGGATACACGGATTCCATCCAAACACACCAAAATGTCCAACCAAAACACACCAGTATAATCCTCCAAAACACACCAGTATCATATAATCCTCCCAAACACACCAAAATAATATAATCCATCCAAAACACACCAGAATAGCACAAAGTGCCTCTTCGGATAAATCCGAAGGATATAAACATCAGCATAATCCAAATCTCATCTCCAAATCCCTTTTCAAAATCCTATGGCATGCCAACTATATCCGACTCAGTCCGGTACAGTTAATAGGGTATTCAATTCACTTTCCAGTTTCCAATCAATACACATTTCAATTAATCACATATTTATATCAATTTCATCACATTCCCAATCAATAAAATTTTCAAATATAACATATATCCAAAATTCTATTTCCACATCAATCACATATATCCATACAAATTTAATTCAATATTGATACTTACCATAAAATTTTACTTACTATACACATAAATTTAAATATAACATTTATTCATACCTTTATGAGTTCCGACTCATCATAATCTACTTTTGCTCACATATTTGAGTATCGTTTTCAACATTATCGTAATTAGCTCGGTTGGGAAAGTATCTCTATCTTTAAGTAAAATAAATCTCATCAGAACTGGAAGATATTAAATTATCTTATCACAAGTTATATAATGACATGTATTTCTAGACTTCACATATGCTACGTTCGGTCCGAGAATCGACTAAACCTTAGCTCTGATACCAATAAATGTAACGCCCCTAACCCGAATCCGTCACCGGAATAGAGTTACAGAGCATTACCGGAGTTACCGATTCATTTATCAGTATTTCATTAATCCGATATCTTTTCTTTTCCACGTTCAAGTCTCGTATTCAAGTCATCTGGATCTTTATAAAGAAATTTGATCGTCGTTTTCATTTATTTCATGTTATAATACATTCAACTAATGCTCTAAACAAAATTATCATTTTACCCCTAAACTTTTAATTAATGACAATTTCATCCTTAGGTTAAAATAAAATAAAATTATTGCAATTTAATCCTTATTTCCAGCCGTTATTCTCACACAAATTGATAACAACCTATGAATTCTATAAAATGTCAAAATTTTCCATAATTTCAACACTTTTCAATTTAATCCTTAAAACATGTTTTTCCCTGATCTTGGAGCTAAATTAATAATTTCATTCAATTTTGTAATTTAAATAATAAAATAATCCATTTCATGCAAATTATTCATTTCTAACATTTTTTACAAAATTGCCCATAAAATTTTACTTTTATTCAATTTAGTCCATAAGCCTAAAACATACAAATTAGCCATGCTAGCTGAATATTCATACATATTTTTCCTCCTCCTCATCCTCTTCATTCCACATCCTTAATTTATATAACATGCAACAAGTAACATTATCAATAATTTCACTATTTACTTATGTATATACAAAACTGTCCGTTTGCGTCATAGTCACTAAATTATTTATATCTTAAGCTACAGAACTTGAAATTAAGATCCGCTAATTTTCCCTGAAACTAGACTTACTTATCTTATTACCATAAAATTTTCAAAATTTTTGGTTTAGCCAATAAGTACAGTTTATTCTTTAAAGTTGCCCCTATTTTGCTGTCTGACAGTTCCGACCCTTCTTCACTAAGAATTAATTATCTCATCGTACGAGAATTGGATGATGTTACCGCTTATTTCTATTGAAAATAGACTCTTTAAGATTTTCAAAATATAAATTTAATCCCTTAATTATTTTTTTCCAAATTCAGAACAGGGGAACCCAAATTATTCTGACATTGTCTCACAAAACTTTACAATTCCATTGCTTACACAGTTTCTTCTATAAGAAACTAGACTCAATAAGCTTTAATTTCATATTTTATTCATCCTCTAATTATATTTCTACAATTTTTGGAGATTTTTCAAAGTTAGACTATTGCTACTGTCCAAAACTGTTTTAGTGCAAAATGTTGATTTTCATTTTGCCCCAAATTTCACAGTTCATACAATTCAGTCCTTACTTAATTAACCCTTCAATTAAACTAATTTTCTCAATTAATACTTTTCCTAGACATTATAAGTTATTTCATAACTATTGAAATTCAGAATTTCCACATAAAACTCTAACTTCAAACTCATTTACAATTTAGGTCCCAAACATTCACTTTCTATTAAATTCTTTCAATAAAATCAGCATATAAACAATTTAAAGCTCTAATTCTATATCAAATCATCATATAATTCCATCACATATTCATAGAAACTTTCAATTTCTTTCATAGAATCAAGAACTAATGAATTCAACAAATGGACCTAGTTGTAAAAGTCAAAAAAACACAAAAAATTCAAGAAATAATCAAGAATTGAACTTACTTGCAGTAAAAATATGAAACACCAGCTTAAGGGAACTCTTTCATGGTGTTTTTGCTGATAAGAATGCAGAAAAATAAAGAGAAATCTAGATAATTCCACTTTAGTCCTAGCTTTATTAAGTAAATTTTGCCCTTATTTTCTTGGTGATTTCATGCTCTTTCCGTCCAGCCCAAATAGACCTTTGGTCTATTTGCCTTTTAAACCCTCTTTCTTTTATCATTTAAGCTATTTAATCATTTCCCACAATTTTGCATTTGATACAATTTAGTCCTTTTTGTTCAATTAGCTATCAGTACTTTAAAATTTCTTGACGAAACTTTAATACTAACTTATTTAATCATTTCCCACAATTTTGCATTTGATACAATTTAATCATTTCCCACAATTTTGCATTTGATAAAATATTTATGGCTCGATTTAAAATTCCCGAGGTCTCGATACCTCGTTTTCAATTCTAATTATTTTAATATATATATTTTTTGTACATTTCACTATTTCAAAATTTTTCCTAACTTCACATTTAACTTATACTCACTAAATTAATAATATTTCCTACTCATTTGTCGGATTTAGTGATCTCGAATCACTGTTCCGACACCACTGAAAATTAGGCTGTTACATGGCAACCCTAGGAAACATGGGAAAGAAGGGGGGTAAGCTTTCGCTTAGTAAATTCATATGAAAACAATAAGCAACTCATTAACTTGTTTTATCAATGTTTACAACATATTCTCAAGTTCACTACAAGCTGTCTTTCTGAGCAATAGTCACTAAATTATTTATATCTGGAGCTACGAAACTCCGAATTAAGTTCCGTTAAATTTCCATGAAACTAGACTTATTTTCCTTTCTTCCATAAAATTTGCAGAATTTTTGGTTAAGCCAAATAGTACAGTTTATTCCTCAAAGTTACCCCTGATTCACTGTCTGATAGTTTCGACCCTTCTGTACTAAAGTTTAATTATCTCATAGTACAAGACTCGAATAATGTTCTCGTCTATTTCTCTTGAAACTAGACTCATATTTCTACTTACTAATTTTTTTCTAGAATTTTTGGTTTGGCCAATTAGTACAATTTATTAGTTAAAGTCTCCCCTGTTTCAGGGTATGACCACTCTGACCCCTGTGCACTACGAACCGAATTTCTCCCTGTACAGAATTCTTATTTCCCCTAAAAATAGACTCAATAAGGAATCCATGCATGTAAGGTATGACTCTTAATAATTTTTGTACAATTTTTGGTGAATTTCTAAAGTCAGAACAGAGGATCTCGAATTCATTCAGACCCTGTTTCACAAGAATTCAAATATCACAAAATATGGAATTCTTTTTCTTCCCCTATTTCTTTCATATGAAAATAGACTCATCAAGCTTTAATCCCATATTTTATTCTGCCTCTAACTCATTTTCTACTATTTTTAGTGTATTTTCAAAGTTACACTACTGCAGTAACTCAAATCTGTCAAGGCTAAATTACTCATTCATGATCATTGTTCACAAAATTAATACAACATCATTTGTATAATCATCACCGAGACATTCATATCACATTTTCATTTACCATCTTACCATTTTATTGTTATGTCGAGTTTTCAACCCGAGGGTTAAGTACATACCTGTTCAAAGTATTCATTTCACAACATTTATCAATACGTCCCTTTCATCTCGAGTATTCCTCCATTTGAGTAGAATTTTATCCATTGAACACATTGGAATATAATTCGGATACATGGAAAGTTTGCACATAAGTGCCACATATGTAGCCAAGCTACCATGTAACCAGCCCATAAGTGAACTCGGACTCAACTCAACGAGCTCGGGCGTTCGCATCCATAAGTGAACTCGGACTCAACTCAACGAGCTTAGATGCCTAGTTACATCTCACGAACTCGGACTCAACTCAATGAGTTCGAACATTCGCATCCATAAGTGAACTCGGACTCAACTCAACGAGCTCGGATGCCCAAATATTCCAGTGACATGTCACTTGTATTCTAATCTATTCCTAAGGTTCAACGGGACCTTTTTCTCAATCATGTGTCTCAACCATCTTCTACGGAATGCCGATACCAATACTCGGTAATATTTCACATTTTCCAAGTATATCATATAATTTGACATATTATCAAACAATTATCACAAGTATAATATCTCATAATAATTATCATATCATTTAAATAACATCAAAACATTTTGTAACCGTTTAATTTTCAGTGGTGTCGGAACAGTGATTCGAGATTACTAAATCCGACAAATGAGTAGGAAATATTATTAATTTAGTGAGTATAAGTTAAATGTGAAGTTAGGAAAAATTTTGAAATAGTGAAATGTACAAATATATATATTAAAATAATTAGAATTGAAAACGAGGTATCGAGACCTCGAGAATTTTAAATCGAGCCATAAATATTTTTATAAATATTTATGGAGTGTTAATAAGTTAGTATTAAAGTTTCGTCAAGAAATTTTAAAGTACTGATAGTTAATTGAACAAAAAGGACTAAATTGTATCAAATACAAAATTGTGGGAAATGATTAAATAGCTTAAATGATAAAAGAAAGAGGGTTTAAAAGGAAAATATACCCAAGGTCTATTTGGGCTGGACGGAAAGAGCATGAAATCACCAAGAAAATAAGGGCAAAATTGGAAAATTGCAAAATTTACTTAATAAAGCTAGGACTAAAGTGGAATTATCTAGATTTCTCTTTATTTTTCTGCATTCTCATCAGCAAAAACACTATGGAAGAGTTCCCTTAAGCTGGTTTTTCATATTTTTACTGCAAGTAAGTTCAATTCTTGATTATTTCTTGAAATTTTTGTGTTTTTGTAACTTTTACAACTAGGTCCATTTGTTGAATTCATTAGTTCTTGATTCTATGAAAGAAATTGAAAGTTTCTATGAATATGTGCTGGAAGTATATGATGATTTGATATAGAATTAGAGCTTTAAATTGTTTATATGCTGATTTTATTGAAAGAATTTAATAGAAAGTGAATGTTTGGGACCTAAATTGTAAAAGAGTTTGAAGTTAGAGTTTTATGTGGAAATTCTGAATTTAAATAGTTATGAAATAACTTATAATGTCTAGGAAAAGTATTAATTGAGAAAATTAGTTTAATTGATGGGTTAATTAAGTAAGGACTGAATTGTATGAACTGTGAAATTTGGGGAAAAATGAAAATCGACATTTTGCACTAAAACAGTTTTAGACAGCAGCAATAGTCTAACTTTAAAAAATCTCCAAAAATTGTATAAATCTAATTAGAGGATGAATAAAATATGAAATTAAAGCTTATTGAGTCTAGTTTCTTATAGAAGAAACGGTGTAAGCAATGGAATTGTAAATCATGAGATATAATAAGTTTTGTGAGACAATGTTAGAATGATTTCGGGTTCCCCTGTTCTGACTTTGTAAAATCATAAAAAATTGGATAAAAATAATTAAGGGATTAAATTTATATTTTTAAAATCCTTAAAGAGTCTATTTTCAATAGAAATAAGCGGGAACATCATCCGAATCTCGTACGATGAGATAATTAATTCTTAGTGAAGAAGGGTCGGAACCGTCAGACAGCAGAACAGGGGAAAATTTAAAGAATTAACTGTACTTATTGGATAAACCAAAAATTCTGAAAATTTTATGGTAGTAAGATAAGTAAGTATAGTTTCAGGTAAAATTAGCGGATCTTAATTTCGAGTTCTTTAGCTTAAGATATAAATAAATTAGTGACTATGACGCAAATGGACAATTTTGAATATACATAAGTAAATAGTAAAATTATTGATAATGTTACTTGTTGCATGTTATATAAATTAAGGATGTGGAATGGAGAGGAGGAGGAGGAGGAAAAATATGTATGAATATTCATCTAGCATGACTAATTTGCATGTTTTAGGCTCAGGGACTAAATTGAATAAAAGTAAAACTTCATGGGTAATTTTGTAAAAATGTCAGAAATGACGTATTGCATGAAATGGATTATTTTATTATTTAAATTACAAAATTGAATGAAATTATTAATTTAGCTCAAGATCAGGGAAAACATGTTTTAAGGATTAAATTGAAAAGTGTTGAAATTATGGAAAATTCTGACATTTTATAGAATTCATAGGTTGTTATCAATTTGTGTGAGAATAACGGCTGGAAATAAAGATTAAATTGCAATAAGTTTATTTTATTTTAACCTAAGGATGAAATCGTCATTAATTAAAAGTTTAGGGGCAAAATGATGATTTTATTTAGAGCATTAGTTGAATGTATTATAACATGAAATAAATGAAAACGACGATCAAATTTCTTTATAAAGATCCGGATGACTTGAATACGAGACTTGAACGTGGTAAAGAAAAGATATCGGATTAATGAAATATCTGATAAATGAATCGGTAACTCCGGTAATGCTCCGTAACTCTATTCCGGTGACGGATTCGGGTTAGGGGCGTTACACATTTAAAATAATAACTATGTTACCAACATTTACATATGAACTTACGTCGATACCACAAAGGTAAAAAAAAAGACGTAATTATCCCTTAATCAATTTCTTTCCGTTCTAGGTCCAAATCTCGATTTTCATCATCTAAAATATCACATTCAACTTATTAAAACAATGTACTGATCAAATTAGTCCATTGACACACTTGAGCAATTTTTACAATTTTGCCTCTATATTTTGCCAAAATTACCAAATTACCCCTAGGCTCGTAAAATAATTTTTATCACATTTCTTTACTCCTTGAATCTAGATGAACCATTTTCATAACTATAGCAACTCATAATTTCAACTATTTCACACATTTACAACTCATTTTACAACTTAGCAATCTAGCCCTTTTTAAGGTGTTTTCATGTAATCTCTTTCACAAAAGTTGTTTATTAGACAACTAGGACTCATAATCTTCAATAAAAACACAGCAAACAACACATTTATTCTAATGGAAAAACCCTAGACTCTTTATCATTTTGCAAAATAGACCCCTCATATGAAAGCTCATGCTTTAGGGGTTCTAAAAATGTAAAAATCATCAAGAAAGACATTAAAAATCACTTACTAGCAAGGGATGTAAGTGGTTGATATTTCAGAGCTTCAAAACCCCTTTCTTTTCTGCCATTTTCGGTGGAGGAGAAGAGAAAAATGATAGCTTTTTCTTTTTAATTTGTTAATAATAAAACTAGTCAAAATTGGTGACCAACTTTACCTAATTTTGACTTTTCAACATTTTTTTTGTCTCCCATGGCCGGCCATCAAAATTTCAATGGCCTAATTTCACTTTAAAGACCCCAAATTTAAGATACAAGGAAATTTAACACCTTTAGGTATTAAAACACAACTTTTACCTTTTACGCGATTTAGTCCTTTTTCGAAATTGGACTAGAAATTGCTAAAATTAACTTACCAAAATTTACATGCACTTATAAAATTATATTATAACACATAAAATAATACTAAAATAATTTTCTCTGGCCTCGGAATAGTGGTCCCGAAACCATTGTTCCGACTAGGCCCAAAATCGAGCTGTTACATAAGCTGTGTATGTATTAAGAAGATATAAGTTAAGTTACAGTCTCGCCAAAAAAAAATGTATGTTATATATTGAAATGATAAGGTTATTATTTACCCATTTTCACAAATTGTCTCTTCCAATCTGCATTCTTATAATCTCGATGAAAGTTAGCCGCATTGTGCCGTATGCAGTAAACTGATCTCCATGGCGCATCAGAACGCTAATGGCGGCAATTAATCCTTTCCCTCTATTGGAGATGATGCAAATATTATCATTACTAATTACATACCTCCGCAGATTTGTAAGAAAGAATTCCTACGACTCCATGTTTTCTTTATCTACAATGGCAAATGCAATCGGTAGCACGTTTCTGTTCCCGTATTGAGCAATCGCAATAAGTAAGATTTGTGTATATTTACCGTATAGCCATGTCCCATCTACTTGCACAAATGGCTTACAGTGGGGAAATGCACGCACACATGGATCAAATGTCCAAAACATCCGTTGGAATATTATTTTACCAGATTGTCGTTGCTCATCTGGGCCATAATAAGGTCGTGTCTGCAACTCAATGATAGTCCCCAATACGTACTCCCTCATTGCTGCAATCCATCCCTGTAACTCATTGTACGATGCATTAAAATTTCTGTACAATTGCTCCATTGTCATCTGTTTAGTTATCCATGCATTTCGGTATGATACTCGATATTGGAATCGTACCTGCATTTCGGCAATTAATACCGAAACTTTAATGGTCGGCATGTCTTCAACCATTGGCATGATGTATGTACAGATAGTTTTCGAATCAAGTTTTCGATGATCTTCTGTCATTCGTGTTGAAGTACATGTGTGAGGCCCAACAAATTTTCGTATCTCCCACATCTGAGATTTCTGGATAAATGCAGCTCGTATCCTCCAATTGCAGCCTTTTGCCGACTTTCAACACTTTCTAATATATAATGTCAGTTTAGACTCGACGACTTTGTAGTCCACTGATATATTCATACTATACCGCTTAATGGCAAATACGCACTTTTCCTTACTTTCGAATCTCTGGCCCACAAACAACTCCTCAGGATCAGAATATATGGCCATCTGGTAAGCAGGTAGTATCTCAAGGTACTCCGGGAACTCGGCTGCATGTGTCGCATTGGGGTCTATTAGAGACATGTGTGCCCCAGGATTATTGTGTATCACAATACTACGGATCTGGTTCCCGACTAAAGACGCATTAATGTTTCCATCCTCGTTCACGCCTTCATCGTCAATATCATCTGGGACATCATCCACGTCGGGATCACTATCAATATCGACTTCATAATCAGAAGGATCACTACTTTGGTATACATCATCACCACCCACATCAATCTCGGGTGTAGCATTAAGATCAATGTCGATCCCATGTGTAGTTGATTGACTACCAACGTATGATATCGAAACCATCATACACGGCTCTTGAGGTCTATCTTCTTCACCTAATGGAGTTGGATCTTCTGTTGACTCCACAACAGCTAACTCAGCAAATAAGTAAATCAGTGCATTTTGGTTGCTATGGCAGTAAAGAGCGACCATTGTCTCCACATCTTCATCGTCTACAAGTTCCATTTCGGTGAATTTTATGGGATCCATCGAAACTGGAAACTTGTAGAAAATTTTCGAGATCCTTCTCCCACAACGTCTATAAAATTTTTCACTAATTTTTTCCTTCATATCATCAAACGAGATATTTCTATTAAATCTCATTGCAACTTGTTTGCGTCATTCAAAAATACATCCGACGCTTGTTGTCAAAATTTCTCCATCAAAATAAACGCATACGAAAAATTTGTTCTCCATCTTCAATACTAGATCTGTTAAAAAAAGTTCAAAATTCTCAAAATTTTTAAAATTTTTGATGCAAAATTTTTCATCCAGAACCTAACAAACAAAATTATTTATCCAACAAAATAATATTAAATAATAAAAATTTTAACAAGTTTCTACATTCAATTTAAAAATAAATAAATTAAAATACCTTATTTTTCTTCTTCTTCTTTTCCTTTCTTCCCTTATTCTTTCTCTCTTTTTCCTTCTGCTAATTTTTTATTTGTTTTTTTGCTCATGGTTTCCAGGGAGGGGGTATATTTAGGGAAATGGGTTGCGCCTAACGAGGAGGCACCACATGTTGCCCCTACCTGACAGGTGCGACATGTTGAGCCTGTCAGGTAGGCGCGACATGTCGTGCCTACTCAGGAGGCTCAACCCGTATTTTATCGTATTTTCGTATATAATAAAATTTTTTATACGAAATAGGTGAAATACCCGTAAAACCACTAAACACTAACAATTTATATAACCAAATCATAAATTACTAATAAAATAGGTATAAAAATATTTTTTTAAAATACATTATCAAAAAATCACAATACACTAATACATTACTAAAAAATAAATTTATTGCACAACCATTTTAGAAATAAATTTTATTGCACCAACATTTACAAATTTTATTGCCCTCAAACTCTAATACTATATAAACCTTTAACCATATCATCTTTTTCCATTCAATTTCGTCCGTCTTTTCTAATTTTTATTCTCAATCTCTTTTACTTTCGATTTTCTAGTCTCTAGACTTCTAAAAATTTCTAAATTATTTTCTTTACAGTTGCAAATTATTTATAACAAAATATTTAACAAAATAAATTTAACATTATTAAACTAAACAAAATAATTTAGAATATATAATCTTAAATTACTAATAAATTAATTTTAAAATAATTACAAACACAAAAATTTATCAAATAATTTTAAATTACTAACAATTTAATTTTAAAATAATTATAAAAAATTACTAATTTTTTCTTCTTCTTTTTTCTTTTTCTCTCTTTGCTACTGGAGTGTGATGAGACTGCAGGGTGTGGCGCCCCTACAGCAGGCGCCACATATGGGGCCTACGGGTCAAGCACAACCCGTTTTTTACCCGAATTTTTTTAAATATTATAATAATAATAATATTAAAAAAAATTATTATTAAAATATTATGTCGCGCCTCTCTGACAGGTGCGACTAAAAAAAACAACCTATTTTCGTAAATAATCTATCTCACAACCTATTTTGGTATATAATAAAATTTTTAAACCCATATTAATAAAAAACCCGTATAATTGTTATTATACTACAATTTTATTTATATGACAGTAGGTAAATTGGATCAGGAATTATATGTGTTAAATAAAACATTTTTTATTTTTAAATAAATAATTTATTTATTTTAAATTTTAAAAAATTAATGATAAATAAATATATATATAACTCATTTTACAACTTACTGTCACCAAATAATTAAATCACATTAAACAAAAGTTACAATTAATTCCCATCAATTTATTTTAGATTTTGGTATCTAAAAATAATTGTACGATATATCCATTATTATTTATTTCAAGATATTATATATATTCAACTAAATGATACCTTAAATTACTATTATTTTAAAAAACAATTACTTACGTTAATTCACAATTTATCTATTATTATTGCATAAAAAAAGTTATATACTATTATTATTTTTGAATTAAACTTTGTAATCACAGTTGTTAAGTATCATTAAACCTTCTGAAAATATACATACATATATATATGTTTGAAGTTACAAGTATGATTACAGACACACAATTACAATAACAAATATTAAACATTCAAATAACTATTATATCAGAATTAATTATTATAAAGTAAGATCAAATTGATAAATGGAATATTTTCTATCCCAAGTTCACACATAATATAATTGTTTTAAATTATGCAAATTCATAACTGAACTGATCAATTTAACTAACTTTATTTATTATATCTAATTATTTTTAAATATATATATCTAAAGTAGTTGTCGTATAAAAAGTAGCTTTTCCCCCTATTTCACGAGTACATAATCAATGAACGTTAATGAAAGGCAGTTCATAAAAACTATCCCTCACAGAATGACACTACAGAAAGGAATAATACATGATTCCTTAAAAAAAAAAAAAACTGTTGCAATAAAGCTTGAATATGCAGTCCTCCACAATCGCGCTCATGCAATAAGCCAAATCTAAAGGTCAAACCTGCAATTGAAAAAGGATGAAATTATACCATGAATATTACTTCCTTTTAAACTTACATGTATACTGCAAACACCCATCCCTCTTTTGTTACTCATTTGGCCTCAACCTCATCTGCTCATATTATAATACCGCCATGTTCGATTGTGGAACACCATCTGTGGAGTTACTTTCACTCAACAGTCGCTCCACCTCCTCGAGTCTTTGCAACCATTTTAGTCCAAGATCACATCCAGCTGTTGCTGCTATTCGAAATTGTTCTTTTGCCATTTCAACAGGGTTCCCTGCTGGGTGGTCCACATTCTTCTTTGTTCTTTTGGCAGCAGAACCCCTCTTTGAACTAAATTTTGTTAGGCATTCTGGGACTTGAGCACCTAAGAAGTGACAGCAAGAATAGTACTTTTTAACAATTCAATCAGCATATGTCAACAAAAGTAAAATGTAAATCAAGCTAGTTGTCATTTTTATTGCAATATGTTCCATTTTTACCTTCAATCCGAGTTACACCAGCTAATACATGTTAATATGATAACTTCCTAAAAACTCACTAGCTATGGTGTCAAAGGCAAATCATGAGAAGGTGCATGTGTATATTTAACCTCTAAGTAGCAGAGATCCATATGCTATTGCTGCTCCAGCATGTCCCTGCATATATTTACAAGGATAGAAGGTAAATTTGTATACTATAGAAATAAAGTGGCCAAAAATAATGCAAAGATTATACCTTTTTAGTTTTATACTACAGCAGTTGCTTAAAATAATGAGGGATAACCAGACGTCTACTTCATAATTTAGATCATTGATTTTCAAGTTTAACTATATGGTTTTGTTCAATTTAGCTCATGAGGTCAATTAACAAGGTTCACAATTCCCAGTTCCCACAGCATCAGCACTCAGTTATAATGTTCAATCTGAAAAAGTCCTCCATAAACATTACTGACTAACAATTTGACAATCAAGCAATAACCATAGAGATTCACATGCAATAAACAAAACCACAAATTATAAGAACAAAGAGAAACCTTACTTTCTCTGATGCCCGGTGGAAACACCATAATGCTGAAGAAATGTCTTTCTTCACACAGTCCCCCGTCAAGTATACAGCACCTAGAAGGTAAAGAGCACCTGGATGAAGCTACAATATAAGGAGTTCTAGTAAGGTTTCGAGAGATATCATGAAAGCAGAACATACAAGTGGCTTCTAAAGACTTGTACCTGGTCTACAGCTTTCTCCAAATAATAGAAAGCTTGTTGATCTGATTGGACATAGTCATTCTGTCCAACATAATGACCATGATGTTAGAAAGCTAAAGATGTCATTTGCAGAAAGACTTAACAGCTCACTGAGGTGTACTCCTTAAAAGAGTTCCTCAACAAAATTATTAAAGAAACATTTTAAGAAAAATGATCCGAACCTCGACTCTTAGGCGACAACCCAATTCATATTGGGCGTCTTTATCGCCCATATCTGCAGCTTCTACTAACAAAGCAGCACCTCTATCATAATAAGGCCATTAGTTTTCCATTAGATTATTTAATCTAACATCTAATACAAACAGGATGAGATTACAACCAAAAAAACATTAACATGGAAATAAAACATAAGAAATCATATACATAATAGAAGGATGCTAACAATCATTGAAAATTTTCACATGCATCAACTTAAGACACTAACATAATTTCAATCAATGTAGCTAACAATGGTGAGAACAGAACATGCAAAATCTGAATTTTGTGCTCTCATAATTCAATAAAATAACTATTCAAGTTAATAACCAGACTTACACGGCTTTACATGCCCCAGGAACATGGTACTTCAAATGCAATTTGGACAGCCAATACCTAGCATGTGTATTGGAATTATCAGCTTCCAATGCCAACTCAAAATTCTCCTTTGCTGCCTAACAAAAAACATTAAAAATTAGGGAAATTAACCCTAAACAGAAAAAAGAATTGTTTATAATATTAGTAAAACGATAAAGAGAAGAGTTTCCACTTATTGTGAAATACCCTTAGGAGAGGGATGAGGCGTTTATCATTGAGCTCGCAGTAATCAATAACTCTGTCAACTTCTTTCAAAGCACTCCACCCTTTTGCTATTAACTCCATTGCTTTCTTGTTTCTGCTATGCATCTCCCTCTTTAACAAAAAAAATACAAACCCACAATTGTCAACGTATTGGGAAAGTGAGAAATTTGAAAGAGAAAAACAGAGAAATATGACCGACGTGTGGATTAAACTGAATAAAACTGAAAGTGGCATATTTGGCTGTTGATTTTGCGAAGAGCTGTCTCAGCATCGTCTCCCTAAGTGACTGAGTTTGTGAAGAAATGGCTTTTCTGTACTCTGTTTTGATGTTGTTGTTGAAGGTGCTCGAATGCAGTTGCAGCATTCCCCGTTTAGGCTTAACTTTTATTGGGCCAGGCTACAACTGATGGATAGTCCATTTCCAAGTGAAACCCATTATTTTGATATTTAAACAGTGAAAACTGGCCTTATTTTAGGGGTTTTTTGTTAATTAAGTTAAAAATTAATATATCTATACTTCAATACTATACTTTAAACATCTGATTAAGTCAATATCACAAGTTAATCGAATATAAATACAGTTAAAAAATAATTAAATGGTAATTTTTTTACAAAACAGATTTTATTATGAAGAGGGTGTTTTTATTTTTTTTATTATACTTTTATATAAAATCAATGATGTTATGATTTTTAAATATTCAACTTCATAACTTCGACCTCTTTCTCTCTTTTGTTTTTTGTTTTTAAATAAAGCTTATTTAAAAACTATCTAGTACATCTAATTATTGGGATAAACAAAAATTGCGATATCTTTTAATATAATTGAATAAATTTATCGTTAATTTATCATAATTTAATTTAAATGAACATCTCTGTCAATGTTAAACTTTTTACATGTCACGAGTCAACCAAGCATCAACTCAATTGAATAATAATGAAAATACTCTTACTTTTATAAAGTAAATTGTGTTATTTTAATGGTGTTTTTGTCATTTTATATCTTTTATGAACAAAAATAAAAGTATAAATGCACATAATAGAATTTGAATCGAAACTTTTATAATTTTTAACATTTGTATTTTAAGATTCAACCAAAACATCATTTATTAATCGTATCAATTTTTTTATAATTATATTTTCTACATAATTGTATTTTTTTCCATGCCATAATCCAAAATTTATCACTCCTAATTTTCAATTAAAATGCAATATCTTTAGCAAGTGGCTTCAAAAGGGTAAATTTTCATTTTTAATTATTTAAAAAATTTAAAATTATAAGTTAACACGATGTTAAAATTGTATCTTAATTCTTTAAAATGGTAAAATTTTAATTTAATATAAATGATAAAATTATACTTTTACCCTTAAATAGAAAAATAAACACACTTATATCACATTAACAACAGTACTAATATCAATCTATTAAAATTCAATGAAGTCAAAGATTTAGTTATTAAACATTGAAAGCCAATTTCTTTTTATTATTTAAAGTTAAACCCATCAATTATTTGAATATTGTTTTTTCTAACGTAACAATACACTTGACCTTGGAATAAATCAAACATGGATCACATTTTTTTTTATTTACATTGATTAAAACTTCCAACTAATTTTATTATGATTTGTAGTCAATAATTCAAGAAAATGTGTTCACAAAAAGACTGCCATGTTAGACTTAGCCAAAGCCTTGGCACCTTATTTTAATTAGTTTGAATTATTCAAATGCTTACTATCTAATTCAATCATTTAATAATCCATTCATTACACGGAAGTGTAAATTTAAATCAAGAGTTTAATAATAAAAATACCATTACCAAAATTTTATTTTAACGTTTAATTCAACAACAGATAAATTATTGAGCTCCTTTTAAGTTATTTTTTGACCGATCTAAGTACTTAAATTTTAAATTTCTTACGGAAATAAGTATCTGCCTTAAAAAAAATCCAGCCAACGGGATTGTGCCATGTCATTTGAAAAAGAATAAATAAACTATAAAATACCTCAAATACCCAATTTTAATGCTTCTGGTTAATTAAGCCTTGTTTTAAAGCAGGTATTTCAAATTATAGACCATGAACTATAAAATAATTTCCCAGTCGAAATCTTTGAATCAATGCTTTAAAAGATTGCAAAAATTGAAGGTACGTATAATAAAGTAAAAAAAAAAATTCCCAAAATCCCATTATTTTATATAACATTTGTTGGTTAAATTCCATACTTGTCATTTTCCTTTCTCCTACTCTCTCATATACTTACAACACCACATTGAAAAAGTCGTATTTCATCACGCATCTTTGGACTCAACGTCCCTCCACCTTGTTCCAATAAAAACCCTCTAACAACTCCCCCCCACCCCCACAAAATTCCAGAACAAGAAGGGAGGAGGAGGAGAAGAAGAAGAAAATGGATGGTTTGCAGAGGTCTACGACGTCGTTTAGGAGACAAGGGTCGTCGGGGTTGGTATGGGATGATAAGTATTTATCGGGAGATTTGAACCAAATGAGGGCTAACGGCAGTCACCAAGAAAATAAAGAAAACCGAGGGTCGTCCCACGGTATGATGAGACGAAGCCGATCCGACGGAGGTAGCGGAAGTATGTACCGCACGACGAAAGCAGCATCGCCTAACGTTGACCCTCCTTCTCCGAAGGTATCCGGGTGTGGTTTTTGTGGTGTTTTTGGCAAACCGGAGGCCGCCAAGAAAAGGAGATCAAACAAACGTAAGTCATGATGAATATCATAATACATATAGCTTAATTTTTGTATATGTTTTTTGAATGTGATATATACGGCTTATGGGATTCCCTTTTCCAATTACGTGTGTGCTGTGCTTAGAAAACATGTAGAAATTCCATGTGAAAATCATTTCGTTAAATTGAAGGACACAAACCTCAAACTTATGTCTTTTGGTTTGTTTTTCAACAGCTTATGTTTGGTTATCGAGTTGCTTTCTTTTGTGAGCTTTGGGTTGATTTTTTTTAATTCCTTTGTATAAATTTGTTCGTAACGTTTTTATGCATTCAATGTTTCAATGTATACCAAAAGAAAGTTATAATTTATTAATCTATCACAAACCCCCCATTAGGAACTATTATTTTTCTTGTAGTTGGTAATTGATAAGGTAGCCGACTTTTAATTTGTTTGTTACCCAATAGTCTCTGCAGTTTAATTGATTAGCTGCCGCTCACCGATCCTATCATCTATCACCTAAAATGCCTCCACATATGATTTTGCCACCTGCCCTTCCCTCTTGTTTTTTTTAATGAAGAACAAATTTAAGTATGATTAGATGGGATTTTCTACATCTCTCTTCATCTTTTCCCTTCCTTATCTTCACTTTGACATAAAATAAAAACCAACAAGTTTAGATGAGACACAAAATATGGTATAATTCTAGAAAATGAATTTTCCCATGGTTTTTTATTAATAATACCCATTAGCTTAGACGAATTTAAAATTTTCCCAAAATTCGATCCAATTTTTATTTTTTTTGGAAAATAAAAAAATCACTGATTTTTGTACTTTATTTAATTTTAAATTGGATGATAATGACAATAATCATTGTTGGATCGTAAATTTTGGATGAAATTATACTCTTCATACATATGGTTGTTAACCAAGTGATAACCAAGAGAATTTTTTTTAAAATTTTACAATAAAATTAAAATTATTGTTTATTAGGGTTTGGCTTAATGGTTTATGTGCGGACTTGATATTTATATTAGAATTGTTAGATATATGATATGTTATTTTAATAACTAAATTTAATTATTCAGTGATATATAAATACAATAATTGATTACGATTCACACTAACCTTATATTAAAATATGATATTTAAATTTAAATTAGTTATTTAAGCACCTCCGGTTGTGGTGAGTTAAGCTAGTACTAGTCATGTCCAACACTTTTAAGCTTCAAAATCTAAAACCGATTATTAGAGGACCTAAAAGCATACAACAACATTAATGAACTAAATTTCAAACTAAATAATATAAATATAATTTTCTAACATAAAATCTAAAATTTATATCAATTATAATATCTCTTAATTCATTCACTATTATTGGGTTAGTCAACGTACATATTTCATCATCGGTGGCTCCCTCTTTGTAAGGAAAGATTAATAATAAATTAAGATTACCCCATGCCCAACGACAGCTACTCGATTGAATAAGACCAAGAGAAAGACCCAAATTCAGACCCTCGCAGCTCTTCATAATTAAAGTTACGTTAAATGAACAATCCGATCCCTCCACCCATCAATACTCAATCTATCAGCAGCCACAGATGGGCCAAAATGGTCAAAGTCTGGCTCCAAAACATGCTTGCTACAAATGCATGTTTGCGGCCGATTTGTGATGAACTTTTTTTAACAAATTTTCTGATTATATCTCTTCCTTTTTTACATAATTACCACAGACTCTCTTTATTTCATAACTAGAATATAATGTGTTTCAGTATACTCAATTTTATGTCTTTCTATATTGATAATAATGCATTTTCTAATATTTTCTTGAATAGATTCATTTTCAGAAAAAAAAAAGTCAGTAAAACAACGAAAAACTATAACCTCTCACTATTTGTATGAAAACTGATGTAAATCTAGTAGTTAGTCAAATCTTTCCCATCTAAAATACTATTATTTAGTATTAAATTGTTATTAGGTATGCAAATTGTCTTATCCTTTGAATTATTAATGGTTGAATCTATTAGATTATGAGTCATCATTAAAATAAAAATAATTTGTGTAGGAATTTATAATAATCTTTCACAGTTATACTAATACAGTAATTTGTTTAAAAATTTACAAACATCATGCTGACAAAAAAAACATACAAAATTTTAAGAAAAAGAGAGTTTTTGATTAATAGCCTTCAATTTTCTATTTAACTCTTAATTTTCAACCCTCCTAACTTTTGTTTTAAATATTAAAATGTACAACTTCTCCATTGAGAAATAAAGAAAGCAACCTGTTGAATGTGTGACAAATGAGCCGAAATTTGAGCCCACAATACAATGCCAGGCCGGTCCATAAACTTTATCAAATTCCTACATTAGAGAAAAAGAAAAGAAAAAGTAGTAACCATGAGACATACATATTAGGAGAAAAAGAAGGTAATCAAAATGATTAAGAGCTCATGAGACAGATTGGACATAATTTGACATTATAGTCGTTCTACACATGCAAATGACTCAAAGAAGGTAAATAAAAAAAAAAGAAGATTATTTGATTATTAGAATATGATGCTGTTTGTATTTGATAATTGATATGAGTTTTTGAGGTTCCTCTTGCTGGTTTTTACACATGGGCTGCTGGATCATGATCTGATCTTATTATGGTTTCCCATACTCGAGGTTTCAAAGCTGAAACTCTTTTATTCTACTGTATATACGTGTGTGTGTAATTGACTGAAATCTATTTCAATATTTGCAAGCATAGTTAATGTGAAAAATCCCCAAATTTGTTAGTGTTGGAAATATTATACAGGCTTTTATATTAAGTATTATTGTATTTTGTTTTTATTACATTAAAAAATGATCTTTATACATCAATATGAGGTGCATGCTACACGTTATGTGTCACTATTTAGTTATTCTATCAATCACACTAAATTTTAACAATATAAATAGATGAATTTTTTAATAAAAAATTAAATTATTTTTTCATACAAAGATTAATTAATATATTTTTAAATAGAAAAAATAAAACCTTTACACTAATCTTACGGCAACACAGTAAACACAACCGCTTTGAGCCAACAGATCAGTAAGTTAATGTTTTGTTTATAATTTTCATGATTTAACTTTTTGAAAGGAATGGCAAAAAAAAGAACACCTAGTCAATGGTTCCATGTGCCTCTTAACACCTAGATTCTGCTGAAAGAAACAGATCAGAAAGAAAGTCATATAATATCTTTTTCTTGCAGAGTTATTGTCTCCTTCTTGTGACTTATGAGGTTCCATGAATAATCCTCTCAATCATTCAAACTCAGGCAATTCCAAAAAGAAACACCAATAGCATATATATTCACAAACAACTTCGATTTCCAAATGTGAAAAGAATTGTTAAAATTGAGACATACCTTCTTGATGTTATAAGCGACGTGCCTTGAGCTAAACTTCTCTAAGCTATCGTAAGTTCTTCTGGCACAGCGGAAGGCATGCACTTGCATGAACCCTGGCATGTCGGCAACCAAAACTTTCACCTGAAGAAACGAAATCGCTGATGATAAATTCGTTTCAATGTGGGATACTGACTTTCTTCCTTCAACAACTACCACCTTTCCTCCGCCGCCTTCCTCTCCTTCGGTACCTTCTTTTTCGATTCCTCTCCGGCCAGCTTTCTCTATAGCATGACCATTTTCCAGTTTATTCAACAATAAACTACGTGAAACCGGCTTGTTGTTATTTACCAGTACAGCAGGCTCTGATTTCGGCTTCTGACTTTTAGCATTGGACCTATAGAAAGTGCTCAAGAAATCTCCTAATTTCTTATGCTTTTTCTCTTTGGAAGCCATTAATCTTTCTCACTCTCTCTGTGTCTGGTTGTAATAATGTTGTTTTGGTCTATGAAGTCAAGCCACGAAGGTGCATGAATATATATAATGTGAGCAGGGGTGGTGTTGGGAATCATTAGGCAAAAAGAATACCCATATACATAAAATAATAATGATTAGAAAGTGGGTGGGATTAATTATATAGGCAAACCATGTGTTATTGCCTGTAATGAATTAGGATAAATATTTGATGGGTTTTTTTCAATCAAAATTAACTGTCTATGTGGCAGTGGCATATTTGTCTCCAATGAGATTGTTTACTCAAGAACCAGCACCCATATGGACTCACCTTATACTGCACCGTCTCTTTCCATAAGCTACCTAACGAAACTGTCGCTTTCAGACTATTATTAGAGATATATTGCAATTAGAATCTAACCAAAGAAGTTTATAATTAGACCAAAATCTATGATAAAATTGGATTAAACTACAACTAAAATGATGGGTATACTTCTGGTAATAAAAGACAGAAAGCCCAAGATCAACTCCTGGTTGATGAGTTTGCAATCTGTTAAAGAGATTGTGGTTCTATCTAATATATATAATTCCACAAAGGTATAGCCACCTGTTCTTAGTCTGGCTCTAAACTTGTTTGCTTACAATTATTTCACCCTTTGTGATTTAATTTGTATAATGTTTTCATCAACAAAATATTATTTCCACATATTTATGTAACTGGGTTTAAACATAAAGGGTAAAATATATCATTTGCATACGTCTTACCATATGTAGGGGGGCATATAAATTTTTTTAATAAGACAAGTCAAACTCATTATCATTGAATACAATAAACATTGAAATAAACTGAATCATTTAAATTTTAGAATAATTATTCTATATACACATTATAAAAATTGGATGAGTCACGTAGATGGGGTGGCATTTGAGGATGGACCACATAAATTCAATTTAATCATTCTATTTATTAACATGTCAGTAGTCGGCTATTAAAAAAACATCACTTCAACCAATTAAAGGTGAAAAGGCTACAATTATTTTAGTTTCATCCTATGCCATAGTAGCACGCTTCACACTGCAACGTTCTCTCGATTTCAGTGAAATCGACTTCGAAACATGGGCACAGCATGTGCATTTCTTAATAGTTGATTTTCACTTTCATCAAATGTTTTATAGTAATAATATAATTGTTCAAATTTCAAATACACATAACACTGTAATGATTAATTGTAATTTAATCATCAATTTGAATCTCACGAAAAGCGAATAAAGAAAATTTCAGAATTTATTAATTAATGAAAAAGGATGGGGATAATATTTTTTCAGTATGTAATGATTTTGAGGCTATGATATGGTGTACAACAATGGCCCCTCACATATTGATCTTTGGAGACAAGCGAAGCCAGAGACCTTAAAATTATGCAATCATATATTTATATGTTCTTTTCTTTCAAAAGTGTACCTAAAATAAAATGGCATGACATGAATATTGATTGAAATTTTTGGATTCTGGTTGTTTATCCTTAGAATAATACTAATCATTTTTAGTTTATGTTTCATGTAGGGCTTGAGCTTACAAAACTGAGAATGGCCCCCTTATTAATTGTTGCCTAAAAGCACGACACATTTAACCATTTTATTTGGATGGTCGTTGATTAGGAAAAAAAATGGATACAATTATCATAAACATTTTGTATTAAGAGTTAAATTATTATTCAAAAAATAAATAAATTAATTAATTTTTATATATTAGATCAAAGAGTAAATTAGCGTTTTCTGTTAAAAAAATTATTCATTTTTATTATTAAAAACTAATGTAATTAACAAAATAACTAAATAATTTTTATCTCAAGACAAGGACAAATTAAAGTTAAATTAGTTTTTGTCTTGTTCTAGGTCTTGAGACAAGAACCTTTTGTCTTGAGACATTCAAACATCGAAGTTAAAATAAGAAAACAATGGAGGTTTGTCTTGAGACTAATTTCAAGACTTGAGGACCTTTTTCTAAAGGCATAGGCTCCAAGGTCTTGAGACATGATTTCCTTAAGACATGATTTCTTCGAATCAAAAATACCAAAAATAAATTAAGATCTATCTCGAGATATGGAGATCCCTATTTTGAGATATCATGCTAAAATTTGATATAAAAAGTTGAATTTGAATCTTAACTTCGTTTTTAACCCCGTACAACCCCTGAATATACAAAATGTGATCAACTGGTACTCGTATACTTGATTTGTGAGTGTATACTGAGTATGAATGGATATTTACTTGTTTGAATATTTCGATACTTGTTAAATGATATTGAATCAGTTAAATGATAAGGTTGGGTGTCGCATTTAGTAGTTCGTGTACATCATTATGATATACAGAGACCAGTTGTATGATATTTTAACAGAAAGACCAATTTACTCTTTGATCTTACATATAAATACTAATTTATCATTTTCTTTAATAGAGAGTTTAAAATATAATCTCTCTTAATGTAAGAATTTTCATTTATGAAAAGAATCTTATTTTACTTTGATGATAAATTGATGTTATATATTTCTATCATTCAAATATAGATTTTTATTTATTTACTTCATTTTATGTGAGTGTAGCATCACGATTCCTAATAAATTTTTTTGATATAATTACTAGAACTACCCACAGTCCCTCCTTAATTTTTATATAAAAGAATAATACACTTCAATGTAATCAAACCTACATTCTCCTACACTATCAACAATACCTATACTAGTATTATTCAAATATAGATAACACATTCAATTCATTAACTATATAATTAAAAATTCAACATACCTATAATTTAGTGGTTATTATGCTACACAATCTCCTTGGCAAGTATTTTTCTTGAAACATCTGTATTTAGTGTACTTGTAACTTATTTTCAAAAATAATATAAAGATATCTAAATACATGAAAACTTTTTTTAGAAAATGAATATATTAATATCAATTAAAAAATCAACATCTTTATATGCAAAAAAAACAACAACAACATCTTTTTCTTGGGTACAGTTTCATTCATAAACAGCACAACGGCCTGACAGGTTAAAACGAAAGATGTTGTCAGGTTGGTCAATTAACCAATCTTAATTAACTAGTTTAGTCGGACTACCCCATTAATTTCTCCAAAGAATATACGAATGCCATAAACTAGATTTCTACTGCATGCTCAATCTTCTGCACCTGCAATTGTACTTGCTGTTCTTGTTGCCTTTGTCGTCGAACGTTGCGGTTGGTCAGCGAGCATGATGACTGGATAGAATCGACCGGCAATGGGGTTACAGGGAGGATATCGCAATTGCATAGCTCAATCATGTAGCCATTGGGGTCGTGGAAGAAGAGTTGATCCACGCGGATTCCACCTTCTTCCACACCACTCGTCACGTATTCTATGTTCAACTCTTTCAATTTCTTCTCCAATGGCGCCATGCTCTCGCACTGCATGCCAACGAAAAATTTACTTTCAGAACATAATAATATACATTGATTTCAACTACTTATAATCAAGCCAACCCGTACTCAAAAACCTCAGGCTCAATTGAATCTCACTTTTAATCTCGCTTAGCATGCAATATATATTTTTTAGGAAGCCAATTCGATTTTTATTAGCATGCACTATATATGTATTACACACACACACACATATATATATATATAACGTACCTGGAAAGAAATATGATTGTTCTTGGGATTTATACCGCCAATCTTAGGCATGCTATCAGGGTTGTCAGATTGAAGAAGATGGATGCCAATGCCATAATTGAACAGCCTATCCAAAATCAAAACACCATTAATTAATATTTTTAACAAAGAAAAGAAAAACATGGACAAGAGACTAAGATTCAAAGTACAATTACCATGCACCAGAGAAATCAAAGGAACCAGGTCTCTTTACGGGAAAGAACCCTAAAATATTTTGATAGAAATCTACAGATTTTTCAACTGATCTGCACACAAGTGAAATGTGATTCAAGCACTTCAACTGTAGAGGATTCTCCATCTGTCTTTTTTTCTTCGGCTCAACCAAAAAAAAGGAGAAGAGATTAAGAAAATAAGTGTTGTTAATTCTTTTATATATGCAACGGAGGTTGAGAAATGGAAGCTAAAGAACCGCAGGAAAACGAATGAGTAAATAAATTAAAGAAGCTTTGATGAAGAAGATGATGAGATTGGACACCGCTCTACCTTGCACCTATTTATAATGACCAAATTTGTGTGGAATTTCATTTTCCCTCTTTCTTCTAAGTTTGGTTAAACCCCATATTTATCCGTATCTTATCATTAGTGCTCTCACACGTAGATGCCACGTTTATAATTAGAGAAAACAGCGACCTAATAGTAAATCTTGATAATTAATGCAGACATGTAATATTTTCCTTAATTGTATTTAGAATATTATATATCAGCTACGAGGGTTCCGGATTTAGTGCGACAATTATCTTTGACCACCGAAAACGATAGACTTACAAAGCTATATAGCTTTCTCGGACAGTTGGTTGTGATGAGACAAAATGCTTTAATATTCAAGAAAAAACGAAGTTGGCTTTCCTTTACTTCCTTCAAGATTACAATCCAAATTGGTAGAAATTTACAATATTCACTGTTTCAATTTGTGCTAGGAATTTTCTTCTTCTTCTTCCTTGATTCTTATCCCCAAAACACAAGCTTTTGATCCTTTCAAAGTATAATATCTTTAAGTGATCGCGGGCACTACACTATCTATTTTACCCATGCTTCCAAGCCTTATCCTGATCTTAAGGTTTATAAACCTCTGACTTTTTTTTTATTTTTATTTTTCTTTGATACCTTATATTATACATCAAACATTAAAAAACAATTATATACCTAGTATTTGTATTTAACAATTGTTTGACGTTGGTTTTGGTTAGTTCAGCCTATTTGACGTAATTAGGCATAAAAAGAAATAGTGGTCATATGCACGTAACGCGTCTATTCAGCTGCTGGATTGCCTCATAAGGTATTGAATCAATGGATGTGAGTAGTTTGATAAGATTCCAAAGGGTAGAAATTACTAATTTAATGAAGAAAATTTCCTGAGACAGACGAAGAGCCTAATAAACGGGTGAAGAGAGTTGCCTTTGATCTACTTTTTGGCCAACAAATTATATTTAAGTTTATTGTTAAAAGAAATTGATTAGTAATTAAAAACTGGATTAACTGTGGTAATAAATTCAACGATTATTTTGTGTGTGGTGGGGGGGGGTAGGTAATGTATATGAAAAAATTTCAGAGTCGGCTAGTAAAAGTCTACTAGAGAAACAGGGGACAGAAGAAGAGTAGTGTTTGCCCACTCCATTGAATGATTGAAATGCAGCTATCCGGGAGAGTTTGAGTGATGAAGGTCTCAACTGTAAAGCTGTTCAAAGTCTGCTACAAGCCTACAACCAAAATCTTTTTGGGCTTCTATCAGTGCGGTCCTTTAAATTGTAATGCTAAATATCTTTGTATCCTGATGGAGGCCATAACTAGACAGGTTGTAGATCATTTTTAAGCTTCTTGTAATCTCATTGGTCACTTTTAGTCAATGTTTGAAATGATCCTCATAACTCACGATTTCAATGCCGTTTACCAATGGAACTGCCGTACTTGCAACTTGCCAGACTCTCTTTTTTTAGTGAGTCGAAAATTCATTTAACATAAAAGCAAGGACATGGGTCAAACCCAAAGACTTGACCCGTAAAACCACTTAGAAACCATAGTGACCTAAACACCTCCGCTGTTACTTTGGAGGACGGGAGAGAGGACCAAAGTTCGGCAAAGCGGCAGTTGTACTGGCCGAAGAAACGCGCCTCCAAATGAGGCCAATGATCGGAACGCACAGAAAACATCGGAGTCCCCACAGTACCGAAGAGATCTCCAAGCAACGAATGAGCAAAGGTTGAGTCACACCCTTGATGGACCAACCATGATAGCCACCAGGCAATGCCTGATGTAATTACACCGATCGCTGTAGGACACCATCACCATTGGATGTTCGTAGACAATGTCAACATCCTAACAGTAAGAGCAAGGGCCTCGAAAAATGAGCGGGAAGGAGATGAAAAGAAAAAGAAAAAAACAACAAATGGTGGATCAACGGCTACTGATGAAAGAGAAATAGGGGAACCCCTTGAAAACGTGGCACCACCTCTCGCAAAGGAAAACAAGCTAGCACTTCGAACGAGCGGCAAGGTGCTCATTAGTGTGGCTATTACCCCTCGTGTTTTATCACACGCTAGGGACATGGTGTTTGGATTGTTTGGGCCGAAAGGTATTGGTCTTTGTTCTTCTATTAATCATGGGTTTAATTGGGTCCAAGATGTTGACATGTTATTTGGAAATTTACATTTTGGTGGTAAGGCAGACGGGAAAAACAATATTTCACTTCTGATACTAGCAAGAACCTTGATGTAGATGAAATGCCTGAGGCTGAGGTACAAATGTTTGACGTGAATAATATGACTAAAACAAGAAAAGTTAAGTCTTTATATGAGATCGAAAAACAAAGAATTACAAAACTTGAAATCGCAAATGAGTCTCTATCTGACTTTGATTTAGAAAATCGCAAGAAAACTTTTTTGGAGTGAAGTTATAGATGTAACAGCTATGTTTTGTCTTTGAGCTAGGTACAATGATGAATCGGGTCAGTAAATAGTGGTGAATTTTAAAATTTGACTAAATAGAAATTTTGAGTATTAAATTAGGAAATACTTAGACTTAATAGGAAAATTAGAAAATATATCCGAGATAAGAAAATTTAAGTAGAAGTGTTAGACTAAATTGAAAGAGTATAAAAATTGTTGTGGTTGAAGTAGGAATTTGGAAAGCTATGAGAATTTATGTAAGTAGTGTAAAAACAAGGAAGAACTAATAGGAAATTTTGCCAAATTAAAATATGATTCAACATGGGATTGCGAAGATGATTAAGGGTAAAATAGTAATAGTAAAATAAGATATCTATAGGTGTAATCATTAGTGTCAAAGTGTAAAGATGATGGGCCAAAGGACTAGTTCAATTTAATGTTGATTTGGTATATACATATAAACATGTGTTTATTTTTGAAGCTTTATTATGGCATGTTAAATTGATGTTTAAGTATTCATAGACTAGGCAAAATGGATTAAATTAAGTATGTTTATAAATTGGACTTGAATAATGCTTTGATGCTTTGATGATATGTTTTGATGATATAAATGTGATACCAATGAGGGTACATTGGTTAGACATCTAGGATGATTGTTTTGATATGATTTGAATATGTTTGATTGGTTTTTGACATGGATATTATATAATACGAAATGTTTGAAATTTATGTCTATTAGATCGGTAAACTCAGATAATATTCCGTAACCCGGTTTCGGAGAGGGATACGGGTTGGGGGTGTTACAAAGCAGTTTTAGAATCAATATTGAAGCCTAGTTAACAATATCTAGGCCTAAGGTATTGATACTTTCATCAAAATTTTGAAAACTTAGAGTTTCAGAATACTATTTTGGTATTGATACTCATCAAAGAGTATAAATACTTTCATATAGGTATCAATACCTCATGTTTTAGTATCGATACTTGTCCCTTTTATTGATTGAAGATCATATTTAAATCATTTTTAAACATACTCGGTTAATCAGTAAAGCCCTTAAACTTTTAATATAATGTTATTAGATTGTTTAAATGAAAACATCATTATTAAATGTTCAAAATACCTAATGATTAGCCAATATCGTTTTGGCACAAAATGTAATATTCTTATATATGGTTTTAAGGGTCAAATCGGGTGTAGGGGTGTTACAATGAAAATAGTGGAGTTTGGTAAAAAGTTGGGATTACGTGTTTAGCTTAGGGATGTTATCTTTTGCTTGAGCATTGTCGTGTTTATTACTTATGTGCTAAGTGTAGGTAGGTGTCACGGTTCGCCAAAGAGTAGCACACCCCATGGTGCAAAAAGAGGCCATCATGGTGCAGAGCAAGCCACTCGAGGAGCAACAAGCTCGGAAGGGCGTAGAATTGAGACGGAAGAGCCTAAAATGTCCTGGAACATGGTGGAAACTTCTAGTATGCGTTGGAGAAGTCTAAAAGGCCTAAAAGATTCCGAAAGGTTATGGAAAGGGCTAGACCCTTTTGGAATAGGGTAGAAGGTTCTAGAAGGTCTAGATACATCCACTTGTATAGATGGAAATGTTTTAGACACGCAATATAGGTCGTCAGATCGAATAGATCTTAGCAATTGGTTTTGGAGGCCTATAAATAGGAAGGTTCCGTCCTCAGTTGTACATATTTGGCTTTAATAATGAGAATCCTCCTAGCATTTCTCCCAACTATTGTGTGCTTGAGTGTTTGAGTGTAGAAGCTCTCTTGGTGGCTTGTTGTAGACTAAAGGCAAAACTAGCCTCAAGGCAAAACTAGCCTCTTTCAGTAAAGATCGAAGGTTGTACTTAAGCTCATTGTCATAGGAACCGAGCCTAAGGCCACATGTTGACAGAGCTAATATCTCAACACGTGACATATGCTTGATGTGGGTCGTATTTTGTTTTAGGTTTCATTAAAGTCTTGCTTAGTCCCTTGTTTTGGGATTTTAATAATCGATTGAGAAAAAAATTAATGTTAATCACTGTCAAAGTTATTAATTATTATTACCAACTATCATAATAATCTAGTTTTTGGAATCGAAATCAAGTCCTTAAATAATAAACAACGTAATGTGATTATTTTCATCTTCTAGTTTAATGGAAGCAAGACTTGGTCAACAATCAACCCACCTTTACATTTAGTACAATGAAGTAAGCAGTGCACACTATTTTATATTATCATATATAAAATAAACAAGATACTTTATATATAAAATATATAAGATCATTTCAAAAAATAAAAAATAAAAAATAAAATATTATAGATAAGTCATCAAACTTTTAAATAAATAAGTTAACAATTTCAAATAAACAAATTTAAAATACATAACATAATTTTACAAAATAAAAAACGATAAATATTCACTTTAACTAAAACCACCAGAAACATATTATGAAATCAAAAGCTATAAATACACATATTTCCCATTATTTTCTCTTCGCTTCTACTGTTCCCCCACATTTTCCACATTTTTTTTTCATTTCCATTAAATATGTGCTTCCTCACAATTTTTTCCACATTTTCGTTTCTAAGCTAAAAAAGTTGTTGCAAACATTACAATGCAATTATGAAATTAAATAAATATTTGTAGAGCCAAATCAAATGAACATTTTGTGTACCATTGAGATTGATACTTGGGAATAAATCTTTTTATATAATTTTAACTATGTAATATTTTTTTAATTTAATAATTTTGAGTTTTTTTTATAATTTATAGTGTTAAAAAATATTTTTAATTTATTTTAATAATTATTATTTTTGGTTGCCTAATTAATTTTTAATAATTATTAATTTTTTTTATAGTTTTGCAATAATCCGAAATGATTTGGATAAACTTTTATTCAAAATAATTTTAGATGTTCATGTTATTAATTTTTACATTTTTTATAAATTATTAATATTTTTTATTTTTTATTTTTTTAAAATTTTAAAATTATATATTTTTATTATTTTTTAATAAATTTATAAGTTATTTTTTTATAAATTTGCATTCATTTAGAATGAATTTAGACAAATAATTATCTATTTTTTTTTATAAATAATAATTTATTAATTTTTTATTTAACATGTCACATTAACACGGTTAACGATAAAATTGGTGAATAAAAAAAGATAAAAATATAATATTTAATTTAAAATTGAGTTAATATTAAATTTAAAATTTTTATAATATTAAAAAATACTACGATTCCTTAATTGGTTGAAGAAAATTTTAAATAAAGATAATAATAAAAACTTATAATAATTACAAAATTATATATTAACTATATGATTGGTCGGCGGTGAATTGAATCAAGGCTTAAAATTAAGGCTTAACTAGAAAAATCTTGAGCCCAAAAAGTGGGTCCAGCGAAACCAATACTATTACAGCTTGTTTGGTTGGGTGTATTGGCATAGCCAATACACCTCTAATCAGTGGGTCCCACTTAATACCCCTTTAATACTTTGTTTGGTTGAGGGTATTCTTATTACAGGTCTAATCCAATACTGACCTAATCCTCAAAATTCACGGATTTGTAATCCCACCCTTTTGCTCAGTTTAGCTGCTGTTTCAGATTACCCTCCCTGTTTTACCCCCGATTGGCTTCCCCTTTTCTTTTGTTTCTTCCTTCTGTTTCAGTTTAGCTACTTCACAACTTAGCCGTTCCTTCTATTTCTTCTTTCTGTTTCAGTTTAGCTGTTTCTTCTGTTTCTTCCTTCTGTTTCAGTTTAGCTGCTTCACAACCTTTTCTTTTCTTTTTCTTTACAACACAATTTACAACGGTGGTAAAGAGTGCGTTGCAGGCGATCCGTGAGAGGGGTCTCCGCAGTTTCTTAAGGGAGCTCAAGGATGATGGCTTCACGTTCGTAGTTCCACTCTCTTCCTTTCTTTTGTTATTTCGATTTCTTATAATTTCTATTGTTTCTTCGATTCAAAAAATGGATAACCCACCTTATTTACTGATTTTTTTCCCTTTCCTTTCCTTCAGGAAATGCTTCTTCGATGGAAACCTTCTGTAAGTCTAATTCTGTCTCTTATTAATAATTTCCAGCTCCTTTTTTCTTAAATGGAAATTTATCATTTCTTTACAAAATGGAATTAGGAGGTTACTGAAATTGAAATTTTAATAAATTTTAATTAGAATCAATAGAATCCGACTGGAATATCTATTGGATTTAGCAGTATGATTATTTTTATTTTACTTTATTTTCATGAGATTTGGATAAATAGAAAAAGAGAAACTTTAACTATCCTTTAAATTTAAGCTTACCAAGAAGAATTAGAGACTTGAATGTAAATCCGCTTGATTTGGGGAGAAATAATGGAAGCTAGGAAGATTATCCAGCTTCAGTGAGATGTTTCTGATTTAAAGATTCTAAATTACAGCTTGCATAGATGCAGTGGCTGCTGGGAAAGGAAAAGGGGGAACTGATTTTATAATTAGAAACTGATTCACCGATAAACCATGTGAATACTTTAGCTCCTAAACCATGTGAATACTTTAGCAATGCCTTTTTGCTTCTAGCTCTAACAGCTCCTTCACTCTTCATTTTCACATCATTTACAAATTTTGAACACCACCACAACTTTGCAGCACCCGCAATATACATTACGGCCATGACCACATTGTCGTCGTCTTAGTTAGTGTACACAACCTTGAAATATCGCTCCATACTGAACAAGAAAATTTTGAGTTCTTTGTCATCCCTTGCTCCTTTATAGTTTCACAGTTCTGGCACCTTGGCGCGCTTACCTTTGTCTATTGTACAATAACTCGTTCGTCTCACAGCCATTTGAAGCACATTCACTTGAGCCTCAAGCTCCTCAAGTCCCTATTTAGTGACGCTTATAACATCCTTTGCCTCATCACATAGGTTGCTTATCACTTCCCCAGTCCTATGTTTAATGATGCCAATGCCATTCCTTTTCTCATCACCCAAGCTATTCACAGCATTAGATAGCTATTTTTAGGCTATCTCAATTTCCCTCATCTAGTCAGTCATGACCATATGTGCTTTTAAAGCAACCACTGCAGCCTCAAGCTCTTCAATTCTAGTGTGGTCCTCTGACTCACCACCTTAAGTAGCAACCATCACTGTCAACCTTTTATTGTCCTTTCCCACAACTCCCATAATATCTCCTCTCTCTCTCTCGCTGTTCTATATATTATTCATTTTCTAATGTAGAGTAATTAATGCTACTGCTAATATTCTTGAAATTATGGCAAAGTCAAGGGGTGAAAAATGGTTAGATATAAACAGTAGTGTGATTGAGGAAGACTAGTAGAGGATTTGAAGAGTGAGTGGTCATTTAAGGTATAATCTATATTTGTAGCATGTAGAGTTCAATAAAAAGTAGAGCCCTGTCTTTATTAGACATATTAAATAATGTGAGAAAATTTAAAAGAAAAAGTCACTGACTATAATACATTATACAGTATAAGCTCCCTTATAAATTCCTTATCAGTAATCTAATCTGTTCTATTTTTTTACTGAATTTTGCAGTTTTTTTCCTTCCATTTTCTTTAAATTATTTATTCTATTTTTAGAATTTGCTGCTTTTGTAAGTTTAATTTTTTTTATCTTCGTTTCCATGGGTAGGTTGGGGGGGTTAGTGGAATAATTATATACTGAACCTCAATCCATACAAAATCAAACATTAGAACACAATGTAACATAGTTTACCAAATGAAATGCAAAGCTAACAAGCTTTTAATCCAATTTTGCAATTAAAATTAGCATCTAACAGGGCTCTGTTTGTAAAATAATAATAATAATGAAATTTGGTGGCTGGTTGTTGAAGTAGTAATGAATACTTCTCTAACCATTTCAGGACCTTTTCTCACCAAACTTTTTACCATAAATCCTTCATTATTTGCTACTTTCAACTAATTTCTGAATATTTTTTTTTGTTTATAATAAAGGCTATGTTTTCTGAACTTAGGAGTGATTTCGAATGTGTTTGATACGAATTTATTCAATATTTTCTTTTATGTTTTTCCATAACTTCTTTTGCTGAAGATTACCATTTTTTTTGACAGGGAGCTTTATAGTAATAACATATCTGGTATAATCCCAGAGGATCTTGGAATACTTTAACCGGGCACATTCCATCTACTCTAGGCAAGCTTCAAAAGCTTCGATTCCTGTAAGAGTACATTTTTTGAGGTTAATTTACTTAATTTCTTTGCCCTCTTGCTTTCTAGTCATGTGTATATTGCTAGCTGAACTGGATAAGTAAATTGTGTCTAAGAACATAAGAACAATTAATATCCCGAAATGCTTTTCCTAAATATGCAGCTTACTTTTCCTAAAGATTTCAGATTTCAGATATGAACATAGATGTTATTCTCTCAAGTTCCAATTTCGATGCTTATATAATTGTCATTAAATTAATAATATTCAAATTCCTTATTTAATTCAAATTGATTATAATATTATTTTAAATAAATTATCAAATTATAAAATGACACTCAATTGACATAATTATTCATAAAGAGTTTGTTCCTTTTTCAAATGCGCTTAATGTTAATTACTCATGTTTTTGTTGCATCAACGGGGAAAATGTTCTAAAAATTAAAATTGATAAAATCTTACTGAAGATTAACAACATCTCAACAAAAATTTAATGAATTATCTATTTTATTAATTGAAAAAGATATCTTATACGATATTTATTTTAAAAAATTTGCTACTCTAAAGTGTGAGGGGATTGATACTGAGTTCTAATTTTAATATGGTGCAGTAATGGCCCGTCTGCCTTTAATTGCACTACGTGAGAGGCGTAGAAGAATTGGTATTGCATTGACACTATGGTTGGAAATCTGTAGAATTGCGATTTGGTTCTTATTTAGAATGGGTGCCAGCCTTAGCCTACAGACTTATAGACCAAGGATTAGGTCTTATACCTTAGATTTTTATGCAAAACGGGATTATGTGAAAAGGCTTGTATATGCTAGTGATGAGACTTGTATTGAACAAGTTAGGATGAATAGAACTGCCTTTTTTAAACTATGTGAGATGTTAGAATCGATAGGGGGATTGAAGTCGTCAAGAAACATGCTTGTTGATGAGCAAGTAGCAATGTTTTTACATATCATATCCCATCACCTGAAAAATCGAGTTATCAAGCATCACTTTAGAAGGTCCGGGGAAACTGTAAGCAGAGCTTTTCATAGTGTTTTAAATGCTGTCATACGCTTACAAGATGTCTTATTTAAAAAGCCGGAGCCAATTACAGCCGATTCTTCTGACACAAGGTGGAAATGGTTTAAGGTATTAGACTGAGTTTTATATATAGCTTGTACGACATTTAGTTGACTAAAAATGACATAATTATTCTAACTCAAGGTTTTATATCATGTGATATAGAATTGCTTAGGTGCTCTTGATGGAACCCACATCAAGATTAGGGTGCCAACAGTTGATAAACCTAGATATCGAACCCGAAAAGGTGACATAGCAACAAATATGCTAGGTGTTTGTACACCTGAGATGCAATTTGTTTATGTTCTTCCTGGTTGGGAAGGTTCAGTTGCCGATGGACGGGTGCTTTGAGATGCCATTAGTAGAAGATATGGACTAAAAGTTCCTCGTGGTACAGTGTATAGTTAGAGGAATTTGAATTATTCATTGAGATCAAACTTTGTTTGCTGAATTAATCATTTTTTAAAAAAATTATTTTATAGGTTGTTATTATCTAGTTGATGCTGGATACACAAATTGTGAGGGATTTCTTGCACCATTTAGAGGACAGCGATATCATTTGAACGAGTGGCGTCAGGGTTATCAGCCAAGTTCTCCGCAAGAGTTTTTTAATATGAAACATGCCTCAGCACGTAATGTCATTGAAAGATGCTTTGGCTTATTAAAACTTAGATGGGGAATACTTAGGAGTCCATCGTTTTATCCTGTAAGGGTGCACAATAGAATTATTATTGCATGTTTTTTGCTCCATAATTTTATTCGAACCCATATGAGTATTGATCCCATTGAAGCGGAGGTGGGAGAAGGATTACCTACTAATGTGGTGGATGAGGATGAACCGAATATCACAAATATTCATCCATCGGATGCTTGGGCAACTTGGAGGATGGAACTAGCCAACCAAATGTTCGATGAATGGCAAACATCTAGAAATTAGTTAGGTTTAGGGACAAATTGAGTTTGAATTGATTTGTTGATGTTATTTTATGTATCTAGTTTATGAAACTTTGGTGGTCTTTGATTAAAATTCTGTATTGTACTAAACTTTGTTGAATTATAATTTAATTATCTTTTCATTCAGCATGTGTTATAAATTTAAAATTAGTATTGAACTACCGATATAATATTATAAATTGTTCACCTTTTGATTCATGATATTCAAAATAGTAAATAATGTTAATTTGTTTTTTTTTCTTAAGAACAATATGTCAGGTGTTCCACCAACGGGTGCTTCTTCTCAAGCTTCTCGAGGAAGCAAGAGAAAATGGGTTCCAGAAGAGGATGCAGCCTTGGTTTCTTGCATGGTGGATTTGCACAATGTAGGAACATTTAATGCTGATACCGGATTCAAAGCCGGTTATTTGAACGAGCTAGAGAAAATGCTAGAAAAGGCTTTACCAGGAGCAATGTTGAAGGCGAGACCAAATATTGAATCTCGGATTAGGTGCTTAAAAAGGGAATGGTCAGTCGTCTACGACATGCTTAATGGTCAAAACAACAGCGGTTTTGGTTGGGACGAGCATAGGCAGCTCGTTGTTGCTGAAGATGCAGTTTGGGAATCCTATGTTAAGGTAAAATGTATTTCAAGTATTTATTTGCTTTTTTACAAAACTTATAACTAATATGATTTCCTCGTTTTTTTCAGAGTCACAAAGAAGCCTCTCAGTTCAGACATCGTTCTTTCCCTTACTACAACCAGCTTACTGCCATATACGCAAGAGATCGGGCGACTGGGAAAGACGCTCAAACAGCTGCTGATGTTCTTGAAGAAATACATGCTGAGGATGATCGTACTACAGATATGAATGAAGAGAGAAACACATTCTATGACTGCGAAGCTGACGTCTCTTTAGACGACATGGATGTTTCCGGTATGGATCCGCAAGGAGATAGAGATCAAGGGGGTTCCTCATCTTCAAACAAGAGAAAAAAGAAATATGATGCTCGTGATAATGTGTATGCTTCATTTGAGGAGGCTGCCACCTTGTTGGGGGAAAAAATCCAGGCCGTTGGCGATAGAATCAGTATGAGTATTGCCTCCGAGGTGGTAGTTCAGCAGAAGTCTGAAGAAAAGATGGAAGAGAAAGCTTCAAATTTATATTCAGCCTTATGGTCAATTGAAGGTTTAACCGACGATCAGCGGTATGATGCTTTGAGTAAAATTCCCGATCATCCAACTCAAATGATCGTTTTCTTCAGTTTACCTTCTGTTGCCCGATTGGAATGGGTCAGAAGATTTCTTTCTCACCATTAAATATCAATGTTCAAACTTTTTGATGTTGTAAAACTTTTGAACATATTGATTATGATGTACAATTTCATTTTCATCTAACTTTTTCTTAGTATAAGTTAATTATGTTTATGCAGAATATAATTTTCAAGTTATATATTTAATAATAATTATGTTAATTTATATTTTACAGTATCATATATTATGATTTGAGTAAATTAATATAAGAATATTAATTATTAAGAATTTTATTAAATTATATAGTTTAATTAAAATATATTTAATAATAATTATGTTAATTTATATTTTACAGTATCATATATTATGATTTGAGTAAATTAATATAAGAATATTAATTATTAAGAATTTTATTAAATTATATAGTTTAATTAAATATATTTAATAATAATTATGTTAATTTATATTTTACAGTATCATATATTATGATTTGAGTAAATTAATATAAGAATATTAATTATTAAGAATTTCATTAAATTATATATTTTAATTAAAATATATTTAATAATAATTATGTTAATTTATATTTTACAGTATCATATATTATGATTTGAGTAAATTAATATAAGAATATTAATTATTAAGAATTTTATTAAATTATATAGTTTAATTAAAATATATTTAATAATAATTATGTTAATTTATATTTTACAGTATCATATATTATGATTTGAGTAAATTAATATAAGAATATTAATTATTAAGAATTTTATTAAATTATATAGTTTAATTAAAATATATTTAATAATAATTATGTTAATTTATATTTTACAGTATCATATATTATGATTTGAGTAAATTAATATAAGAATATTAATTATTAAGAATTTTATTAAATTATATAGTTTAATTAAAATATATTTAATAATAATTATGTTAATTTATATTTTACAGTATCATATATTATGATTTGAGTAAATTAATATAAGAATATTAATTATTAAGAATTTCATTAAATTATATATTTTAATTAAAATATATTTAATAATAATTATGTTAATTTATATTTTACAGTATCATATATTATGATTTGAGTAAATTAATATAAGAATATTAATTATTAAGAATTTTATTAAATTATATAGTTTAATTAAAATATATTTAATAATAATTATGTTAATTTATATTTTACAGTATCATATATTATGATTTGAGTAAATTAATATAAGAATATTAATTATTAAGAATTTCATTAAATTATATATTTTAATTAAAATATATTTAATAATAATTATGTTAATTTATATTTTACAGTATCATATATTATGATTTGAGTAAATTAATATAAGAATATTAATTATTAAGAATTTTATTAAATTATATAGTTTAATTAAAATATATTTAATAATAATTATGTTATTTATATTTTACAGTATGATATATTATGATTTGAGTAAATTAATATAAGAATATTAATTATTAAGAATTTCATTAAATTATATATTTTAATTAAAATATATTTAATAATAATTATGTTAATTTATATTTTACAGTATCATATATTATGATTTGAGTAAATTAATATAAGAATATTAATTATTAAGAATTTTATTAAATTATATATTTTAATTAAAATATATTTAATAATAATTATGTTAATTTATATTTTACAGTATCATATATTATGATTTGAGTAAATTAATATAAGAATATTAATTATTAAGAATTTTATTAAATTATATATTTTAATTAAAATATATTTAATAATAATTATGTTTAAATATGATTAAATTATTTATTATTGATAATAATAATCTTATTATAATTTAAATAACAATAACAATAATCATTTACCAAAATAAATTTATGCTAAGGGTATTATAGTCATTTTAGTTTTTTCCATTATGCTATTACACCTCTATTCCATTCAACCAAATACAAGATTACTATTACGCCTCTATTCCATTACATTCAACCAAACAGTGGATTAGCTATTACACCTCTAATCCAATACACCTCTAATCCCAATACATCTCTAATCCAATACACCTCTAATCCAATACAGCGAACTAAACGTGCCCTTAATTTGTGGTTTTGGATGGTTAAAAATTAAACACGCTCCCTTAAAGAATGTCCATAAATAAACATGCTGTGTGGCCCCCAACATAAGCATTAATTTGGATCACATCTCATCTCCCTTGCATGAATGATGTCACCACTGAACTCACCTATACGATTCTACCACAGTTCCTATCCTATGTTTTGATTCGATTTAATAGGAGTTTTTAAAAAGAAAAAAAGAAAATTGAATGCAAAGGCTAGACATAATAAGACTCTTAATTAAAATTTCCGAAATTAGGTCGAAATGGAGTTTTGATTAAATTTGTTCCGCTTGGTTCCATCTTGAAAATTTTAGTAAAATATTTTTCTATTAAGTTCATAAATAATTTTAATTAAAATGTTTTTAACATTTATAAAATTTTATATGATTTAACTATTTTGTATATATTTTAAGATTTTTTATAAAAATATAAAAGACATTGCATACAATTATAGACTGTGACATACAAATTATGAGAATCAACGACATGAACAAGAGCATATATATGTGTATATATATAAAAATTTTATATATATACATACAAAATTTATATTGCATGAGGCTCTGCCATGTATGAAATAAAAAAAAAAGGCTTATGATGTAAATATAAATATTAGGACCCTCAAAGTGTATATATACACGTGTAGGCCTAGCCCATATATATGTGTCCGTAAACATAAGCAGCAAATATGCTTCCTTCTAACACACACCAATAAGGTAACAATGATGAAATTCATTAATGAATTATAAGATGTGTGGTAGCGATGCTAAAGCATCTTTTAATCTTTGTTGAAAAAGCCACGTCTTTTGTCATTCTCAATTGCCAAACACAGAGACACACTCAATTCCTTTAAATACTCCATTAGTAGTACCCACAGCACTCACAATTTCAGTTTTATATCTTCTTTCGCATTTGGCTTTGGCCATGCCTCCAACTTTTCTTCAATGGCTTAGTCTAGTTGCGATGATTTTGCTTCAATCCATAAATGGAACTAACTCAAATTTCCCAGCTTACTCATCCCAACTCAAGCATGTCCTCTCTATGTCACAAATTCAGCTCAATAACCTTGCCTTTGCCTCTGATGCCGGTAAGTTGCTCGGGTGGCTTTCAGGCATAGCTGCCAATTACTTGCCCATGTGGCTGGTCCTTATCCTTGGTTCATCTCTCGGGCTGGTTGGTTATGGAGTGCAATATCTCTTCCTCATAGGCCGTGTCTCCAACTTGCCATATGGTGCCGTTTTCTTCCTCGCTATGCTAGCAGGAAATAGCATTTGTTGGATCAACACCGTTTGCTACCTCGTTGCTATTAGAAACTTCCCCCTCGACGGCCAACTCGTCATAGGATTGACAGGTAGCTACCAGGGACTAAGTGCAAAAATCTATACAGATATTGTGGATGTCATCTACCCTTCTTCAGACGGGAAGAGAGCCAGAGCCTATCTTTTACTTAGCTCTATCTTACCCCTCATAGTTAGTGTCATAACTGCACCGTTAGTTAGAGTTATTAAAGTTATGAAGACAAAGAGGGCCAAAGATGCATTTATATTCATTCTTGTCATAACAATAGCCACAGGAGCCTTTGCTGTCATGGGCAGTATAGGATCAACATCAAGCTTGTTATCACCATTTGCTAGTGCAGTTGGAATGCTAACGTTGCTATTAGCCCCACTTTTAATCCCCTTAGGTTTGGGACTAAGACATCAAATTAAGCAACTTGCAGAGGAAAAAGTTCATATAGAGGAGATTAATAATGTTTCTATGGACAAAATGGAGAGTGGGGTGAAATTAGATATCAGTGAAATCGTAAGTGAGAGCCCAAGTGAAAGTTTCGAGTTAAGTTTTAGTTCTACCAGTGAAGAATTTAATGGAGAGATAAGAGAAAGCAATAATGGAGATGATAGGATAAGTGACACAAACGAGGTAATTAGTGTGATAGAGGAGATCGGTGTGAAGGTGATGCTAAGGAGATTGAACTTTTGGTTATATTTCTTTGTTTATCTTTTCGGTGTTACACTGGCCTTGGTTTTCTTCAACAACTTAGGACAAATAGCTGAATCTCGAGGGCGTTCAGCTTCTTCTCTTGTTTCATTATCGTCTTCGTTTGGTTTCTTTGGTCGTCTCGTACCATCAATCGTGGAATACTTTGTCTCAAGGTAACGTAATCCAAGCTCTTAACTCTTTTTATTTTTGGCAAAGTTATCTATCTAATATCTTCAGTACAGCAATATAATTTAAACCAATGAGAATCAGTTGAAGGTTGATGAATGCATTGAAGTAGCATATTTAATTATATTACAAATGGTGGAATTTCAGGAGAAAATACATGATATCGAGACCAGCATTTGTGGTGGCATTAATGGCACCAACAGGAGCAGCCTTCTTCTTATTACTTGCCAACGACACCAGCGTACTATGGCTTTATATTAGCACCGCCATTATAGGAGTGTGTTCGGGGGCAATTACTACCATATCTGTATCTTTAACGACGGAGCTATTCGGGACCAAAAATTTTGGCGTCAACCATAATGTTTTGGTGGTCAATATTCCCATCGGATCCTTACTCTTTGGTTACCTAGCAGCTGTTGTTTATCACAAAGAAGGAAATGCAGAGGGGAAATGCTTTGGCATGGAATGCTACAGAAAGACCTTTAGTTTGTGGGGTACGCTTTGTTTTATTGGAACCTTCCTCGCTTTAATCCTTTACGCTCGTACCCGAAAGTTTTACAACTCGCAAAGATCATAGGGTAATAGAAACTAATTATATTTTATTATTGGGTTAGATTTAACTTGCTAATTATTTTTGTATTTGGGTTTAACTTTTAAAAAAAAATTAAATTATGAATTTTATATTTGTTCTCGTATTGGTGTTTAAATTTCGCATTATTTTTATATTAAAGTTTAAATTTTAAAATTTAAAAAAAATATTGAAAATTAACTTAAAATATATATATTTAAGTTTTAATATAATAATAATTAATAAATTAATTTAAACTCTAATACAAATATAATTATCAAATTCAAGACTTAAAAAAATATTATTGAAAATAGTTTAAAAGTTAAAAAAAAATTTAACCCTTATTTATTATACATACACAAAATATACATAAATGAAAAGCGATGCAGCCTAGTAAAAGTTTTTTAGCGGTAATATTGATTAAACAGCAACAGCAGACTTGATTGCTTTGATTGAAAATAGTTTTGCACGCCACTTGTTCTATAATTTATTTTAGGTTTGCTTCACATCAAATACATTGAAATGACGTTCTTTCACTCGTTATATTCGATGCTGGTATCTATAGTCTGGTTTTCTAATTTTTACATTTTATTTTGATATTATAAAATACTAACGTCTCCTCTCTTATTACACTATAAACCCTTATAAATTAAAACATAATATGAAAATTTATACTTAAATTGATATAAAATTAATATATGAAAACACCCTTAAATTATTTAAAACGCTCCATTTCTTCTTTAATTTCCTAGACTCGTGTTCTTCTTTGATTGAACAATTAATATTGACATCTACCAAATGTTAGGCGCAAATGCAAATTAATTGCCAAACAAACAATTCTATATATGTTATATTTTGTATATATCATTATATGATATGTAGGTAGTTATTATACTCTATATATACATATAGTGTTTTATACTTAAAAGTTTGGTATATATATATTTTGTTGTTGAGATTTTTATCTTCGAGTATAAATATATAAATCAAAATTCTCAATCTAAGCTCTCAGAGTTTCAACACTATTTTAATAAATTTGATTCTTCAAAGTTTTGGTATGTGATATTACATCTTAACAAATTTAAATACAAAATTTCAAACACCATTCTACAAAATTATTTATCAAATATACTCCTTTGCATGTATGGCTTTGGATTGTCAGAATAATTTCTTGAAGTGGATATTAAAGTAACCAAATTATCTATTTCACTTTTTCATTATTTATTTTTTTCTAGTAAAAATATTAATTAATGCATTTAGGTGAGAAAACAAAATATCCAATAATTTTAAGCATTATATGTTGAAAACTCTATCATAACATATGCGTCTGATTTAGACTAAAGATTGGTGTTAAAAAAAACATATAATAAATAATAAAATGTATAATTTTAAATTAATTAATAATAATAAATTAGATTAAATTGTAAGTAAAACGAAATTTAAACATATGGATACATCATATTAATTAAGATTTCTAAATGAATTATTTATCGTTATGTTGTCTTCAATCCTAAGTTTGGATCAAGTTAATTTGTGACATTATCTCAATCAACGACATTATTAATACTAGAAATTATATTATACACGAATTTGTGTGGAAACCACAAATTTAAAACACAAATGTGTGTTTAAAGATAATATACAATAAATAAATAAACATATGGTTTGAAATTATTTAATAATAACACATTAAATATGATGATATTAAAATAAAAAATATTAAATTAAATTGTTTATCATGTGTCAATATTGAGTAAGTGTCGGGTCAATTTGCGATACTAAGTCAATAACATTATTAATATACATAAATATATAACAAATAAATTTATTAAAGTTTCATATAAAATAAAATAAAAATACTTTAGCTCAAATGGTAAATGAAAATGTTCATATGCATAATGGCCTTAATTCAAATCTTATTATAAATAATTATTTTATTGATTTATAAAATATAAAAAGATAAAAACACTCACATAATCATATAACTTGAAAAATAAAATATTTTTTATTAATAATTTTTAATTAAATTGAGATCAGATTAATACGTGACACTAGTTAAATAAAAACTTTTACCAACTTAGATAATGTTAGCTACGAGCCAATAATATTTTGCGTACCAAATTTCCTCTATTTTAATAAATATACTTAGATAATCCATTATTCCTTTTAAATTTTTTACCTTCCATTATAATTTTTGTAATTTATATAGTACGAGATTTATTATTCATGCTTCGACTCATATTCTCCAAAAAAAATTGTATCCTTTGTAATAATCGTAAAATTAAATTTAACTACAAATACTTTTCACCATTTTTATGTATTAGGAGATTTCATTAAAAAACGAAAACACTCCATTACCAATTATGGCCACCGTTGTAGATTTTAATGCACAAACCTTGTAAAACTTATCAGTGAGACCATATTGATACAACACAAAAAGTAACGAAGAATCAATTAGGCGCTTGATCAATATATTTAGTTTGTTGCATCTTATCTTATATTTGAAGCTGCATCTCTATACATATATTTGGCAATAAGCCGCATGTCCAATTAAATGTCAATAAATTTTAGTGAATCTGTAACGTGATTGATAAATATACCGCATTATAGATTAATGTATCATGTCATTGATATATTTTTTTTAATGCGGTTAACTTATAGTTAATAAAATACTAACCAACAAAATTAATGAAAAAATAGGCATGGAGAGAAAACTTTTTATTATTGTGGATATAAAAATAATAATGCCTATAATCTAACCTTACATGTACTGTTATAATTTCATGTTTATATTTTAATAAATATGATAAAATATTAAAAACAAAAATATTATTCATAACTTACCTTAAAAAAATTAAAGTAAAAGAAAGAATAGCTAGCTTAATTAACTAAACGTATATGTTTATGTGACCACAAATCCAGTTGAAACATATACGAATTAACCTCTAAATCCTGTACTTTGCCTCGTTAAAATATCGTATAGATCAATGCATCTGGTCATAAATTGCAATATCTCCTTCATACACTTTCATTTTCATCTTTTAATTCACGATTCTTGAAAGTAAAACCTGTGCTTAATTTTCAGTGCCATGATGCACAACTGACGACCTATATCTATAGGCGCTTAATTAGCTTATTAAAATGAATGCAGTTGCAGGCCCCGGAAGAAAGGCAGGGAACAATTGCAGGCCACGTGATCTGCTGTAATCAAACCAAACAAGCAATCTAAACAGGGACCACCACCTGATTCATAGATATCCCCATAAGTTTGTGTGACTGAAAGCAGCGCCACATTATTACTTTTTTTATTGTCGAATTATTCAGTAAAGGAGTTCAATTCCTTGTCTATTTTACTTTCTGCTCTCGAATTGCATACACACGAGGGCACAGACGTGTGCAGAAGTGGTTAACGTTTGGCTAAGTTGTTATGAGTTATGACATCTTAAATCTTTCTTTTTCATTTGATGCATGATGGCTTTTTCACTAAAATAATATAAAAATAATTTTTTACCCAAATGACAGAAGAGCAATATCATTAATGTAAATAGCATGAAATCTATCGTGATTTTGGGAGGGACGTACGGCCTGGCACCATTAGTGGTGATTTGGGCAGGGCACAAAACTTTGAGTCCCAAATCGTTGCCAATAATTTCGATTTGAGGTATGAAAAATTGAAAATTTCTTTTACAGGAAAATTTTTGTTGATTTATCTAAGTTAACATAATTGGTGATTTTATCCGACAAAACTCTACATGATCCCTTTTCTACCTAACACTAATCTCTCATTACAAAAACTCAACATAAAACACAAAAAAAATTCCAAAAAACCACTCCCAAATTTCTCACCAAAAAAATCATGTCGGTTCAAAAAGATTCACTAAAAAGTTTTAAACCCTAAATCACTTATATTTTCAAATCCTAAACCACTTTTTTTTATTTAAAAAAAAGCAAATTTTATTGGTTAGCATTCTAAGACCGGGTTAGTAAGGTAAATAATATTTTGCATTTTATTATGAACCAATTTTTAGATTAGTGTAATTAATATTATTACAACATTAATAATGTTATAATGTTAGTTGAATTAATACTATGTTATAATTGAAATAGTTGAAAATGTTATAATCTTATTTAAAAATATTATGTTATAATAATGTTAGTTATAAATTAATTAGATTAGTGTAATTAATTATTCTTGTTATCTTGGGTGATAAAAGTTGGAATATTAAAGCAAGTTTATCACACACTATTTTTTAAATATTTATACGAGTTTCTAATTATGTTTGATATTTAAATATGTTTTTTAATAAGTATGTGAATGTATATTATCGATGATTATGGTGAAACATTTAGTTGTAGTAAATTATAATGAAATAAATGACAAATGTAAACGATAATTGTAATAGTAACTTCGAATAAACTTATGGAGTTTTCGAATTTTAAGATAAAATAGGAATCCAGATCAAAGAGAAATAATGACTAGTTTTCATTCATTAGTATCATGTAAACGATAATCATTACATATTTATTCATAAAAAAAAAACTCTATTATTAACATATAATAAAATCATTTGTCCTAGATAAATGACTTGTGACCATATTTTTTTTCATTAATCATGTAATACCGGTGAGAAGATACATTTCATCCTTTATTGGGTTATAAATTTTGTTGTTGTAAGTAGAACTATATTGTATTTAAGTCATATACCTAACATACTAATTTTCAAATCTATTGCCAATTGAGTTCCGATTTTTAATATATTAAAGTGTACGAGTTACATACACACAGTTAGTTACTCAATATTGAGGTAAGTCACACTGTGAACGTTACAAGTGAATAAATTTATAAATGGATCTAGGATAAATTCACCTTGGGTTCTATCAAATATAATGTCAGCCCAGACGATCACACCTATATTTTTATCTTTTTGAGAGTCATTCGCTTTAATACCTAAGACAATGTATCTCCTTAATTAGACTTTATAGATGACATAATAGTCTATTGAATCAAATTGCTCAATATTAATTATTTAGACCATGGACGGTTAAGATTACCTATTAATATAAGTTGTTTTATTGCATCATGATCCGTCCATATAATGCAACTTGATATTAGTTAGATAACCATTGAACCAATATTTATCTATTCACTAAGGACAAAAGAAAATATAATAATTTAAATAATAAAATTTTATTTAAAAAATACAAATATTAATAAATAAATAACTACACTAAAAATACTAAATCGCAACACTCTCTCACTTACCCTAAGCGAATCATATTTTATATACCCATACCCTCTTTATACTAGTCATCAAAATTTTAGTAATCGAATCCGCAAAATGATACTGAGGACTTTGACTGCATCGACTATTCTTTATTTATATTTTAAAATCTCATATAATGAAATACATGAAACTGTAACATATTTCCAGATGTTGGATGATTGGGATTGGGCTAAAAGAACGAAACAAACCCAAGGCTAGCAGAACCTAATCAAGCCTTGGTTTCTACTGGTCCTTCCCTTTTTGCCATCAAGACCTATTCATTTGTCAACACTGAAACTCCATGGGCGAAACAGACTTTTCGCTTTTAAATCTCACAAACACTCATGTCTGATCTCTCAAACTGAAACCTGCGCTTTCTTCGAGGGCTCAATTCAGATTTTCCGGGCAAAAGAGATGGACGGGAACCTAGAAATCTCCTTGGATAAGCTTCCCGTTAAACGCCTCGACGCCATCGAGGAAAACGGCCTCGAGCGATACCCTCCGTAAGCGTCTCTTTCCGATCAAGCTCCGTTATATCCTAACTGATTACATTTGCTAATTTTGACTCTCTTTTTTTTTTTTGGTTTTATTTTTAAATTATTGTATTACATAGCGAGTCTAGCTACGACGAGAAGCGAGTGTCGCTTATACGGCGAATAGACTTCGCGTGGGCGGTGGAGGAAGACGAAGAGAAGGAGAGAAAGAAGAAGCAAAAGAAGAATAGTTCTAAAGATGCCTCCGCCACGTGGCAGTGGCAGAGCATGGTGGAGAATCTCCAATTGGCTCATCAGGAGCTTTCCGTCATCATCGACCTTATCAACACTGTGAGTTCCCTAGCTTTTTGATGCTTTACTTAGGTATCGTTTTTGTGCTGTTGCGTATTTATATTTGATTAAAAATTAATAACTGTTTTATTCAGCACAAAAGTAAAACTAAAACCAATTATATTATGTATGAATACTTGAATTTTTGTTGATTGAATTTAATGCCATATTTGTATCAATATTGAATTGTTCTGTTTCTTTCCCCTTTAAGTAAAAAACTTGGTTTCCTGTACATCATTGTCTTTATCTTAGAATGAATGAGTGCTGAATGTAACAGAGTCTTAATAAACATTACCTTTTGGTTAGGTGAGTTCAAAAGCTATATCTGAAGTTTCCATTAGCTTCTGTCTGGTTGCATTTCCATTTTCCTTGACATAGTAAGTTCAAAATGTGGAGAGTTCTGCTTTTTTTAATGGTAAATGGGAAGTCATTTAAATATGATTTTTATTTTTATTTTCTGGAAAGGTGGAAGCTAATGATGCTGTAACGGTGGCTGGCATGACCAGGCCTAAGCCATTACCTAATGAGCTTATGTCTGGTCTTGCTGTATCTGCTGCAACCAAGCTACAATGTTACTGGGTATTCTTCTTTTTTTTTTTCTGGGGAATTAAAGTGATGCTCTCAACTCCTCTTGAGCTTAAGTTTGAGTTGTGTAAGATGTGTAACTACCACTCTCATTGAAAACATGCCTATTTGGCTTGGTATCAGAGAAATTTTACGAACTTCCTATTGAGGTTTATTTCTATTGCAGCATCTGGGAAAATACTTCAAACAGTCTGCCAATGCTTTGGAACAGCAGATTGCTAGGGAAGCAAGATTTTATGGTGCTCTAATCAGGTATCCCTCTGCATTGGTTTAAAAGAATCTGAAATTTTGCTGCTACCATGTTTCGTATTCTTTACTTATTATTCTTTAAGCTTATTATGTGATTTGTTTTGTGGAGGCCTTGTACTTTTACCTGCTCCATTTCTCTTATTCCTTAACAAGTGTATAGATTGCAGCAAAATTGGAAAGTTAAACGACAGCGAGTGGCAGGTCCAGGCCCAGCTTCTAGCAATGAAGGCTTCACTATTGATCTTTTTGATAATTCATTATATAGTTCAACACTAATGTCTCGCCCGTCTTCTTTATCTTCTATATGTGTTGAACATGATTCAGCTGGAATGTTGTCTATCAACTTACCTCCAAATTCATGCCACTCTCTTCATTTTGGTTTTCTTGATGTGCATTCTGCTGATATCCCAAAAGAATTTAATAAAATCAGGACCCATGGCTCGGTTGGGCAGCACACAAGAAACACTGAGAAAGAATCAATGAGTGATGATGAGTATGTCAAAGAAACACATTTGCTCCTTCGCGATGTTCATCAATCAATCTTCAATGATCAGGTAGACTTTGCTTTTTTAAGCTATTTTGTGACTCTAATATGCTTTCTTACTAGTATTATGTTGCTTTGATTCAGGTATTTGATATGTTGAATTGCGAAGCATTCAACCAATCTGTTGGAGTCAATGTAACTGGAATGAGAGAAAATTATCTACAATTGAGCATAGGTCAAGGAACCTCTCTATTCATATCACTTGTGCCATCTAGTGAGAGTAACAATCAGGCTGTTGACACTGCCAATACGCAGAATGTAGATTCTGCAATTGTAGCTTTGGACTCGTTTGATGAAGTGAAATTTGGAGAACGAGAACATGATACTCCTACAATGAAAAAGAAATGGGGTTTCCCTCATCGTATCAGTTGTGAAATTTATCTGCAGCAAATTGTTCATGAACATGCATTTCTAAAAGCAAAGGATAAACCAAATTTATCTGGTACTCCAGTATCTGGCCAATCAGGAAAGGATGGACCTGGTCTTCTGGGTCATTTCTGTCTGTCTCTGGCTCATAGAATCTTTTCGAGCAGAGTTCTTATAGAGCTGGAAAATGTGGTATTTTCCTCATTAACCATTTGACTAGCATTACTACAAGTTTTCTTTAGATTTTAATTTTCCTATTTCATAAAATATTTTTTCATGATATCTGTAGGTATGCAGGGTTCCATATCTCCATTTAATGACCCACCCAACTTGGCATTCACGGACATCATCTTGGACAATCTTTATGAAAGTTCCTCAGTCCATTCTTCATGCAGAGTCCCAATCCCCAAGATCAGACTTCCAGAACATTAAGGATGTTATAAAATCACAATTTCATACCAAGGTGGTGCTGAGTGATGACCGTATAAATGTTGAAGGGGAAGGTGCTCCTAATGTTGCTGGCCTGTTCAAAAGAAGCTCTGAGGACATATGTTCTGTAAACAAATATGACTGCGACTTGGTTGATCTTCCTGTTATATTACTTCAGCAGGTAGGTTGCTTGAGTGAACTTCATGGAATTACGTCACTGAGTATTATTTAGATCTGTCCAATGGCCATGGACAAGTCTAGTATTGTTATGTGACCACTGTTTTTAAGGTTTAAATTGACTGTTAATGCTGACATTATCTACATGTCATTCGGTATCTGCATACAATTAATATAATGAGGCTGACCAACAACCTAACATCGGCATGAGAAGATTAAATTGTTTGTTACTTAGTTATCGGAAGTAGATTAGAGTACTATCATTTAGCAGATGTCTGAATGTAATCTATCTGCTTTCCCAAAGCATAAATCTTTATCCCTCCCTATGCTGAGAGGCTGACACTAATTATTAGTAATACTTAGTTGGCTGAATTACTTGCTAGACAGTATCTATTGCAACTTTAATAGATTCAGAATACGGTATGGAAGCTATACCTTGATGGAAACAACTGTCTACTAACTTTTGGTGGTTTAGATACTTTAACTTATTGTTTGTGCAAAACTAACGATTTCATATTATCATAATCAAAATGAGGATAGCATAATTTATTCCTAGAAAGTTAATTAGGGTAGTGCGAATTCCTTGCTGTGCTTGGTTGTGTGGGCACAAATCATGTGATTAGTGATTACCCTGTGAGTGTTAACGTAGATGAGGTGATTAGACAATAATGTGGTGGAGGAGGTTCCTTTGGTTAAAGGGGAAGAGTTGGCTGATATAGAAGCATGAGGAGAAAGTGATGTGTGAAAGTAAAAGAATGGTTAATTTTTTTCTTAGTGTGAGAAAGATGGCCCCATTTTTCATTTTTGCTGTTTTCTGGCGTGATCTATTTGTTGTAATGAAATAGGTTTTTCTTGCATAATCATGAATCAACTGTGAATTTGATTATTTTAACTTTTGTTATTTGGTGGGTTTAATGTATACTACATGCTGTTTGTTTTCTTTACTTGCATTTGTCTGGAAGTGTGATTAGAACATGCATGCTTGATGCATGTTCATGACTAAATATTTTGCTGATATGGCATTGACTCTGGCTACAGGTTGCAAGCCAAGTTATTCGTTGGCTTCATGAGGAAGCTCTTATGGTGGGAATAAAAACAAACCGAGATTTTCTGAGTTTGACTTTTGATCTAGAACAGGGGGAGAGTGTTAGCCTGGTGGCCCATGTGGATCCAGAAGACATACAAGGCGGCATCTCTTGGTGGTTAGTAATGGAATATGGGTTTGCAGAGGATTGGAAACTTCAAATGGAAATGTATGATGGTACACCTGAGTATAGAAAATTTTTGGGTCATTTAAATTTGGATGTATTATACTCAACAATGATGGACTTGGTTACCTTGTGCGACGGAGGTGGAAACCAGTGATTCTGTTAAAGTTTCATCAACATTCCTTCACATTCAAGCTCCTTTTCTATACTCAAATTAGCGATACATTTAAATTAGTTGCTGTATTATCGTGCAAGTAATTTCGGTCGATAGTTCTCTACTCTATTGTCCACATTTTCTCGCCAGCTTACTGGAATAGAGTATTAGTTTTATTGACTTGTTACAGGTTACAGCAGCTTAGAGTTGATTTTAAGTTTGCAGGTCCCTCAAGGAAAGCCCCAACCAGGACTGGCAGACATCAAAATTTCCAGGTTAGGGTCACTTTCATTTCCTTATTTCACCAAAAATAAATAAATGCAGGGCTTATAGACAAGAATTGGAGGAGAAATAAATCAGCCAATCATGTTTTCGACTAATTAATATTTATTCCCTACTTCTTGGTGGCCTACTCAAAGATGAAAACACCGTCTTGCCTCCTCTTTTCTCTTCCCTTAAGCAAAGTCAAAGCTATAGAAACAAAACCTTTGACGTTCAACATCTTCACCAATCAATAGTCAAATATCATGTCATTGAGCCTTGATGCATTGTTATTGCATCTTACGATTGGAGTATTATTATTCATCTGATGAAAACCATGTCTATGTTTATGGCGTTCCCTTGTTCTGCAGTGTGTAACGACCCGGAACGGAGAAAATGTAATGAAATGGAGTGTTGTTTTCATATTACGATCAGAAAATTTTAGTTTTTCTTCTTATTATATTGTTAAAATCACCCATCTCTACCTTCACTCTGTTGTTTAGCTACAACTTGCCCATGATTTTATTATAAAGGGCCGAGTCCATGAAGGAGGCTCCTGCACGAATGAATCAATAAGTTTTAATCAATGGTTGATTCTCATATTTCTGGATTGCATAGTGTTTTCACTTAATAATAAAAAATGGAAAGTGAAGTTGCGTCATTACTAATCAATCATCAGGATAAGTGGAGAACACTCGTTAATGGCTAGTTTTTTCTGGGGAAAAAGGAAATTCACTGTTAATAACCGTGATAAACAATGTTTCCTTTGAAAATATTCATTACGAGTAATAACCTTGATAAACAAAATGCAATTGAAAATACATCCACAACTTAATTTTAATCTTGATTTCAAGTTTTGATAAATGGAAAGTCACTGGTAGAGGAAGATGACGATGACTGAATTCCAGAAAATAAAATTCCATAAATGGCAGGATTTTGTCTTGTGAAACACAACCTTTCATCTCCAGAGGCAAAACTCTGCTGCACGGAAGATTTTTTTTTGGCTGTAGATACTTCACTTTCTTTGATGAGATGGCTTACAATGATTAATTAGAAGCTTGTGCGGATTTTATGTCGTGAGTCAATTGCAGATCTGATATTACCTGCCGCATAAGTATATACGATATTCAGCAGAGGGATTATGGGACATAAGACTCTAATGTTAGAGGCCAAACCAAAATGAAAATACAATGATTAACTAGCCATCATTTTTCTGTAAGAAAATTACTATATCAATTAGAAGCACTTAAAGAGAACCAAACCGCATATTAACACCGGAAATGATTACAAACAATCTGATCTCCAATGATTTTTCAATAACATTTTTATTCTATGGAATATAAATACACTCTTACTTAATACAAAGAAAAATATCATAATCAAATTAGACCCAGTGTCCAATAGCTGTAAGCCTAGAATCCTTCATATTCATGAAGTAAGTGGAGATTGTTTTTAGGCTGGAACTTTGTGTCTGCCTGACATGATTCTATTGGATCAGCAATCATGTCTCTCACCCTGCTTGTCCAAGTAAGACAAAAAGCTCTTTGACATGCGCCGTTTCTTGATTGTTCATCCATCAATTAACCAATTTGTCTTTGTCAATTATGTTCCTTAAAGAAATTAATATCCACATCATTATCTTGCAGCAAAACCCATCACCATATTCAAAAGGGTTAAAAAAAAAACGTAAACTACTTAGTTGGTCACCCAATTTTTAGGGCGATTTCATTTTGGTCATTTAAAATTAAATCATTGCAATTTGGTCACTCAACTTTTAGAGTGTTTTCATTTTAGTCACCCAAACGTTAAATATTTGATGGCAGTTAACTTGACATGCTACATCATGTTTACACTCTCATTTTAGTCACCTAACTTTTAAATTGCTTTCATTTTGGTTACTTAAAAAATATCTTTTTCAAGTATTGATTGGGGTAAAAAAGTAAATCAATGATTAAAGTGAAAAAGTGATAGAAACTAATATAACAAATTTTTTTATCAATTTGTACTTGTTTATCCTATTGTCTAAAATTCTAGATTAAGGTTTTGAAGTATAAAATTTTTAAATATTAAGATTCAAAGTTATAGTAGCAAATAGATTCACATTATCAATGGATAAAAAAATTTCAACAATTTATTTTGATGTTTTGAAATTATTTTCAAAAACTATGAATGAAAATTATATTTATTAGTTGTCTACAAAACCCAAATTTCTTTTGATTATGTGATCTTAAATCTTACATGCTAAGCTAAAAGCAAACAAAAATCCTTACAATTAATTAAATTAATTAATTTTATCTTCTATTCCAAGCAAAATTCATAATTTTTTCACTTCTTTACCCAAACGAAGAATAAACAATTAATTTAGAGTTTTGGCAATGGAATAAACAAGAATAATTTAACAATTTTTGTGTATTATTTTAATTTTTTTCTACTTTTTCACTTTAATCCTTGATTTTTTATCCCAATTAATACTTAAAAGAATATTTTTTGGGTGACTAAAATGAAAACGATCTAAAAGTTAAATGACCAAAATAAAAGTATAAACATGATGCGGTGTGTATAATTAACCGCTGTTAGACATATAACACTTGGGTTACTAAAATGAAAGCAACTTAAAAGTTGGATGATAAAATTGCAAATATTTTATTTTAGGTAACCACAATAAAATCGTCTTAAAAGTTGGGTGACCATCTTGAGAGTTTACCCTAAAATAGATTAAGTCCATAGTAGTTGTTGCTTCACAAGCAGACGATTACAGCAGTAATTTTGCTGAGCACCCCATAGTTAAGGACTTCCCTTCTGACAGCTGAGCGTGACAATTTGCTGTAAACAATGTCACATTTTCAGTTTTCAGGAAAAGGGTAAAAAATAATTTAGGCCAAAGGTGGTGTCTGTCTGTCTTTATTTGGAATTTGTTAAATAATTCCTTGAATTATTAATTTATCATATATGCTTTCAACGGTGGGAAATTGATGCAATGGCAGAAGCTAAGACGGTGACAAGTATGGAGATTCCTTTCCCTATTTATATGACTGTTCATTCATTGTCATAGATGCAGATATAAATATACCCTTTGCAGAGTTAAGTATCATCGTCTCCATGTGCCCCTTCTTTGCCTTTTTACCTTTTCTACAATCAATAAGATAAAATATCTAGGAACCAGCAAATTAGAGTCACCCCCCCCCCCGAAGATACTTTTATCAGTGAACTCTGAAAAGTGAGAGGCATGAACATAATCTACACATTTCATTGGTGAACTGTTTCATCTGTTAGGGATGTTTGATGGAGGGTTGACTATGTCTTTCCATAAAGTAAACTGTCCACCAGTTGTAGGTAATCTAAGTAAAATCAGAAGCCAGTTTAGAACAAGACCAAACCCATGTTTTGCAGTACAAATGTCTTCAACTCTGGTACAAACAGATGAAAATGGAGATTTTTATGAATCCAAAAAGATATCAGGTTCAAGTTCAACCGAACTAAAAAGTCAGCCCCAGAATTCCCTGCTGAGCCAAGCCAATACAGTGGGTATAATTGGAGGGGTTTCTGTTTTGTCCACTCTTATATTCCTTGAGAAACTTGTGTGGTGGAGCTCTAGGAATGGGGAGGAATGTGTTCCTTTCGTTGTCTGCAGTGAACCGGCCCTAGACGGCGGCCGCCGTCCGGTTCATTCATCGGAAGTAAATGGTGAACATATTATCATCCAGAATCTGAGGCAGAAAAGAATATTTCTCGAGAAATCTGGAGCTCGTTGCATTGTGATGCCATGCCATATCTCAAATGCATGGCATGATGAGATATCTGAGAGCTGCTTACTGCCCTTTTTTCACATCGGTGACTGTGTTGCCAGGGAGCTCAAGGAAGCGAAATTGAAGCCAATGGATGCTGGGAGCAGTGTTCGAATTGGGGTACTTTCCACATGTGAAACCATAGCTGTTGCTCCATATCAACAAAAATTACAGAATCAGGTATCTCAATGGTCTATTTGATTCTGGATTTGATTTTCTTTTTCTGGTATCATCATGTTTATATACATTGTACGATAATAGAAAGCTGAATTTGTGTCCTAAAAACTTTGGATCATAAAATCAACAATCAAACTGTCAGACTAAGCTCTTAGTCATGTTATCAGAGGAAACAGGGGAACTCTTCAAATTCAAGTTTATTAAGATTTTATTCACCATTGTTTGCAAAATCTGTTCCTTTATTTGGTTTGGTTGGAAAACATCATATGAAACAACTAATTTAAGACAAAAGATGCCACTAGGAAGAATCTTCACTACGTTCATCCAAAAGTACACATTTTTTGCAGGGTTTTGAAGTGGTTTTGCCAGACAAGGAAACGATGGAACATATTCTAATGCCAGCAGTTGAATCATGGAACCAAAGGGACATAGAAGGGGCTCGAAACTTGCTGAGAATTGCAATCCAGGTTCTTTTAATTAGAGCTGTGAATGTTGTCATCCTTGCTTCGGATGAACTACAGAACATTTTACCTCGAGAGGATCCTCTTCTTAAAAAATGTATGGATCCCATGGATGCTTTAGCCAGAACAACTATAAAATGGGCTAAATCTGCAAAGAAGGTACATAGGAAAACTTGAACTATACAAGCATGGAAACTCTTGCTGTCTTGTAACTTGTAAGGGTATATTTGCCTATCGAAAGTGCACAACATCTTGTTCATACTATGGTGTCAATAAAAAAAAATAGACAAGGCTTACACAGCAACAACAACAGTACCAAATAAGATAAGGCTGAACCGATAATGTTAGAAGCAAATTAAATGATCACTGTATGAATGTATACAAAGAAAAGACAGAAAAGGGACAGAGGCTTAATTTGCATTTGATGATATGAAATTTTTGTAAAGTAGATGTTCTTCATATTCAACACAATTCGTGTTGAAATATGTTTAAAAGATGCCATCTCAAGTCGCCATGTCGTTTTGTATTATTTCATTATTAAGAGAGTAATATATTATTTTAAGATTGTGAGATTATGATTTTAATATTGTATAGTAGGGTTTCATCATTTCAGCATTAAAACAACAGCCGGGCAGCTAAGAAGATTGAGGACAACAGAATCCATTCACTTTGATGCACGTTTTGAAAATAATAGATTTTTTATATTATCTGAATACAAAATATAGGAATTTATTATTAATAAATTTTATATTTACTCAATGATAAAAGATTTCCATTGATATCACGTCATTGGGTTAGTAACAAAACTTATGTTTCTAATTAATTGGCATGAAGTCTGAGATTTAATCCCATGTTTGTAAATTCTTTCTCCTGTCCCCTTGTAATATAATTGCTTGCTTGTAAAAAAAAAAAAAACAAATTCAGTATCTAAACAACCAGTAAAAAATATATATATATAAATGTAATCCTATAACCCATCAAAATCCTAAAGTGCCACTCAAGTGTTCCAATAATTTCTGAAAGGTCATTTGAAAGAATTAATTAAGAAACAAAAGAAAATGCATTGAATAGTATTGATTTGGTTTTGGGTGCTTTAAAAATGATTATCATAATCATTTTTGCATGTTTGTTTGAATATTCGGTTTGGTTTTAGACTTTTAGAAAGTTATATTTGTCGATGCCTTCATTGTAATGAAACAGAGTAACAAGAATCTTGATTTAGCACCATAGTTTTGCATGGATAGGTTCCAAAGTCCAAATTAATTAATTTATTAAGCAACATTATTGAAACTATTTTAGTGTAAAGTGAAAAAAAGAGAGCAGCATATAGCAATGTACCCTCTTACCTCTGTCTAGACTCTGGACCCCCCATGGATGTGCTGTTGCAGAACTGGTTCACTTAAAATTGGGGCACTTAAACATCTTAAAGAATAATATGAGCAACATAAAAGCAGCACTGCGCAATCCCAATTAGAATCTTGTGTAACAAAAGCTATATTACCGGGCAGTAGGAGGGAGACAACAAAGTATGTGTGTATATATATATGTGTAAAAGAAAATTACTTAAAGAAAAGGTTATGCAGACAAATACTTGTGCCAATAATAATGTGTGGGATTTGACTTTGCTTTGAACTTGGCAATGGGCATTGGCATCTATGCTTCTAAAGAAGGGAGCATCTGGTTCTTATCTTCATTATTATATTATATATATAGTTCCATAAAGGTTTTATGCTTAAAAGAATCATAAATTATTGCACTGAGACAAAACCCTGCCTTTTGATCCCTTGAATCTTTATTTCTAAATTTCAGCTATCTTAATTTTGAATTTAATTTTATTGCATTTGTTGAATGTTGAGACTGGTGGTCCTTTAATTAGTATTAGCCCAAAAATGTAGTAGTATTCAATTATGGGTTTCCCCCATTCATACATACACCCACAGGCTGAAACAAAGATATTATTTTCCATTAGAAAAATTAATCTCAAAGCTTCATGTTCATAAAGCCTGAAACCTCTTCTGCTGATCAGTGCAGTTTACATATGAGCTATTCTTGGTAAAAATGGCCTTCACCTTTGGTTATCTATCTATCTATCTATCTATCTATATGTTATTTGATTCCAAAACAGAAACTGATGATGGAAAATTTGCGACTTTTCATACCATGTTCTTCTTGAATTTCCTAAGCACCACCTGAAAATAGAAGGAAAAAAAAATGTCATTTTTCTATGCTATGATAAGATCAATGGTGCAATGGCTATACCAAGATTTTTCTTACCAAAATCCCTTGGTGTCTTGCATTTGAAGCATTCAAGCCTGCTAGCGTAATTGTGAACTCCACACCCATATCTGTCAATACAAAATTGCAGTCACATTCACTTGATAAATCAGGCATATCATCATCATCATCATTCAAATGAACACTGTGATGGGAATTTACTATCTGCTGAAACTTCCTATTATCATTGCTTGGAAAATGGAAAAGAATGCAGTATCAAGAATGTCACAAACAGAGACAATGCAGCTTATTTGTGGAATTTTATAACAAGGCAAACTCACCTGGTGCACATCCAGTCACCAGTTTTCCAACCAGGTGGGGCACTGCTTTCAGACCCCATCACAGTGTAACCACCATAGTCGGTTTTTATGGTACCACATCGATAGCAGTTTGGTCGGCTAGCGTAGTTGTGAGCTCCACAGTTCATGGCAACGCAATACCAGTCACCGGCCAAAGCTTCGGTCCTGTTGTACAAGTAAGTCGATACATCAGGGCCACCATACTTAGGATACCCGCAACGTTGGCACGCTTCTCTCTTTCTGAAATTCTGGTGTTGGCATGCTGCACAAATCCAATCTCCTCCTGTCCAGCTCATTTTTTATCCCTGATAAGCCATTTTACAAACCACAAAATAAGAAAAAGAAATCAAACCCCCGTTTTTTTTTTTCTGGTTTTCATAAGAAAATGAAAGCAAGCTTAGATTGAAGAAGCTTACCTCTTAGAAAATAAATGGCGTTGAGTGAAAGAAAAGTAGTAGCTAAATCAATAAGTTTGTTAGTGCAATTGGTGATTTAGGTGTTTGGGATGGTAGGGGCTATATATACTTGTTAAAGGGCTAGGTTTTTTTTGGGGGGGGGGTCTTCATGGGATTCTTAAAGCTGACATTTTTTTTTTCTTGGGTGTTCAGATAAAACCTAGCTAAGCTGGTCATAGTTCTGATACTTTACAGTATTCTTGGGAAGATAGGTTTAGCAGTACACTGCATGTCATATGATTGCATGTATTCATGCACGCATACTTTTTCAAAATTAAAATTCCATAACATGCAAGCATGCCTCTTTCTTTATGTGATTCCCTATCGTTATTGCTGGAAAACAATGTAAAAATATTATATTCTCTTTTCATCCATATTACTCACTAGCTATAGGTGTTATGAGGGGAAGCTCTTATTTGGATATGGAGTCTACTATTTCCCATCATAAATAGATAAACCATTAACTCTCTTTTCTTTCAAGTCTTGTAGATCTTTTTTCTTAATAAGGGAAAAAGGGGTTTAGGATTGTCTATAGACTTGAACTCAAGACTAGTTTCAATGGAAAATTTAGTCGACTTTAAGTATTGTAAAATTTGATACTGAAATCCATCTTTAACTCAATAATTATAACACTTCAGTTTCGTATATATACATCATTAGTCGAATTGATATTATTACTCAACCAAACTTAGCTAATAATTAACATACTATTGCCTTATTAAATAAATTATATTATTTTTATCTTTTTATGTAAAATATAAAAAATTATGAGTAAAAACACTGTAATTTTTACCTTATCAACATTACTATTTTAGTCAAACTGCGTTTAAATTTTATATATTTTTTTATTATGAATGTAGCATAATCTAATATATATATTATTTACTCCTTAAACAAGAGGATACCTTGTTAATAGTTTAAGCATGCATACATACATATATATATATATAAGTGTATGTGCTTACAAGATTTATTTAACCTTTGACTCTTTTTAATAGTACATGCGCTAAATAGATCTATTTAATAATAAAAAGATTAATTTGATTCAATTCCTATAATAAAGAAACATGTCAAGTATACCAAATATTTTCACTCATGCATATATATATGCATACTATTATTTAAATAATTTAATGAGTTGATGTCATTTTTAACCAAGTCACTAACTTATAAATAACATAAATACCTCTTCTTTTAAATTATAATTAATATTTTTATGACGACACTTTTATTTAAATGTAACAATCCAAAATCCGTGGGCATCAGAAAAGTGTGTTATCGGGCCTCCGTCTTAGTGAAATAAGTTCGAAAATAATTATTAAAAATATTTATGAGTCTAGTAGTGTGTTTAATTGGGTTTTAATTAAGTAAATTTAGCTTAATTTAGAGTAATTAGTAAAAAGGATTAAATTGAATAAGGGTAAAAGTTTAATTATAGATTAAAGAAAAATTAGAAGATTTTATTGATTAAAAAATATATATATTTATTTAATAATTAAGTATATTATATTATATTATATTATTATTATATATAAAAGAAACAAATAAGTTAAAAGAAACAGAATGAAAGCAAACGAAACAGAGAAAAACAGGGGAGAAAGAAAGGAAAGAAGAAAGAAAAGGGGAAATAAGGTTTATGAAGCTTGGAGTTAATTGGTAAGCTCAATCAAGTCCTTTTCTCATAATTTTGATATTTTAGAAGTCTTAAAACAAGTTTTTGATGAAATTAAGTTGTTAGTTTGGAAGTTCTTAGGTTTTTAAACAAAGTTCATATTGAATAAAATGATGAAATAGTGGTTTAATTGAATGAAATTCAAGTTAGAATAGATATAAGGATTGAATTGCAAAGTAAGCTATAAGTTTTGTGTTTTAGGGATTAAATTGAGGAAAATTCGGAATTAAGAAAATATGTTGAAAATTTAATAATTAAATTTGAGTTTAAATGAAATTTGAATAGGAATAAGGTGTGAATTGGTGTTATAAATTTGGTTATTAACATTTTACATCAAAACAGTTTTGGGAAGTAGTAATGGTCTGACTTTGAAAATTCACTAAAAATTTTATAAATTGAACTAGAGGATGAACAAAATATGGAATTAAAGCTTATTGAGTCTAGTTTCTTATAGTAGAAACAGTGTAAGCAATTAATTGATGAATCAAGAGATATTTGAAATTTTGTAATACTGGTTCGGGGTGATTTCGAGATGCCCTGTTTTAACTTTGGAAAATCATTAAAAATTGTAAAAAAATTATTATGGAGTGTAATTTATATATGTGAACTCCTTAATGAATCTAGTTTCAAAATAAATAAACAAGAACCTTATTCGAGTTCTGTACAATGAGATAATTTATTTTTAGTAAAGAGAGGTCAGAACTGTCAAATGAAATAACAGGGGAGTATTTAACGAATAAACTGTACTAAATGGCTAGACCAAAAATTCTGAAAATTTTATGGTTATAAGATATATGAGTCTAGTTTTAATGAAAATTTACGGATATTAATTTGGAGTTTCGTAACTCAAGATATAAATAATTTAGTAACAATGACTCAAGTAGACAGCTTAATGGTGAAATTATATATATACATTAAAAATGGTTAAATTTGCATGTTTAGGCTCATGAATTAAATTGAATCATGTTGTATTGATGATTATAAATTATTATTTTCGTAGCCAACAAAGAACCTGAAGCATCAGCATCGAAAGGAAAGGAGAAAGTCATCGAGGACTAAAACGGGAGAATTACGGTGTGTATTACTATAATTCGAATTTTAATTATTATTGATTGCTGAATTTTTTTTATTGTTATGTATGGTAAGTAAGACTTGAGGTAAGTATGTGAAATTGATATGAATATTGAGTGAAAATGAAAGTGATGCAAATTGAATCAAATTGAATTGAATAAGTGAATTATGGAATATGTAATTATTTGATAAGCGTATTGATTGAAAAATGTTTGGTGATTTGAATTGTGAATTGAAAGTGATATAGGATTGAGAAAGTGAATTGAATACCCTATTAACTAGTCGGGCTGAGTCGGATATAGTTGGCATGCCATAGGATTGGAAGTGTTCAGGGATACTTCGACCTCGAGTCGATGAGACACTGGGTGTCACTATATTTCTTCGGATAGATTCGATGAGGTACCGGGTACCAACTTTACTTCGGCTAGGCCGATGAGACACTGGGTGTCAACTATTACTTCGAACTATCCGATGAGGCACTGGGTGCCATATTGGTGTGTTTGGTTGGATCCGTGTATCCGCCAAAGTCCGAGTTACGTTAATAGGGTGAAAAATTGAAATGTGAATTTGAGGCATTGAAACAAGAAAAATAAATTGAATTACGAATTGAAATTGGAATTGTGATAATAAGAGAAAAGTATGAAATGTATATTCATAAGTGATATAAATTTAAGTTTGAGAAAATACATTGATTTATGAATTAGTACATATGACATTAATTGTTAGGTATTTTAATATTTATGTTTTTACTATTGTTGATATAATTTGAATTATGGTAATATCACTGAGTATATCCATACTCAGCATACGGTTGTTTCCGTGCGCAGATTAGTAGAAGTCAAGTGTCCCAGTTCAGCATCCAGAACATTCCCGACTCCAACACAAATTTGGTGATGTATATTTTTCTTTTGGGTAAAGGTGTCATGTACATATGTGTTATATAGTCACTTGAATATGCATATTACTTTGGGTAGTGAAGGTTGAATTGTAAGATTTAGATGGTTAAATGAAATGGTAAGAAAAGTATATGATAGTTATTAAGTTGAAATTATGTTAATGATATAAATATTAGTTATATGAATGTGAAAAATTGGTGTTGGTTGTTTTAGTTTGAACTTGTAGGAGGTTTTAGGTAAAAATAAGCAGAAATGCTGCCGAAATTTTTATAAAAAAATTCAGAATATTCGAACAAGTCCCGTTCTACTTTTAATACGTGCTTGAACTTTGAGAGTTCAAGATAGGGACTCAATTATTATATTATACTATGAAAATTTTTAATAATTGTAAATTATTAGTAAGTTGTCTGATATGTCCGGTAATGCCTCATAACCTCGTTCGGGTAACGGTTTGGGGTTAGGAGGTGTTACATTTTTATACTTTTATATTATTTTAAGTAAAATAATTACAAATCAAACACTTGTCCAATAATATTAAATTACGAATTTATTACTATTCAACCTATATTTATTATTGACTAAGTTTTAAAAAAATTCACATAAAATTTAATAGATATTAAGTTTTTGAATAAGTTATAGTTATGATACAATATATATTGGTCGGGCCATGTGAATCAAAGTGATTGCCGAGGTGGGTTGTCCACTTGTGCAGACACGTCACTCTGCACCCATAAAGTTGACGTGGATGAGCACGTCAAGTGCCCACTGAAGCTCATCCAACTAGAGTCAGATATGTAGCAGTGCCGGTTGCAGTTGGAATAGTAATATAAAAAGGTTAAGAAAACATTTGAGGAAATGTATATACACACATATAAGCATATTGCATTTGGAATTTATTCCTTATAATGCACATGCACTGCAAAATTCCTTTTTTTTTTTTTTTAATGTTTCGGTTCCGCTTTCGTGCAATAATTCAAAAGGTATTTGAAGATTCATATCAATTGGAGCTTCTGCACATACACAAAAATATCCCATGAATGATACACATTATTTTATTTATTATTCATAATGAAGTTACAGCAAATTTAAATATGAATTATTCAATCCTAATATTTAGATACATGTCTTCTTCTTTTTCACTCAAGTTTTTATATATTTTTAGATGATTTATAGGTTATATTTTAACGAAATATTTAATGAATTCAACATTAATTAGTGAAATATTTATTAATTAACCCGAATTGTGTGCGCTTAGAAATAGAGTTCAGTTAACAAAATCATTAAATCCCACTTATTTTAAAATTGAGGTTGATACCACCACTCTTATTTATCTTATGGTTAATAATAACTCATCCAATTTAATTAAATTCTCTCATCTTTTAGTTGATGACTGCAAATGCTCTGGTAATATTTGACTGCTAAATCTTTGTAATATTTCTTTCGAGAAGAGAATAAATGTACCGATGCACATGCACTTGCCCAATTAGGGAGTAACTTTCAATCTACCTCTTCTTTAGATGGTCTTTTGTTTCTACTTTTCTTAATACTTGTAATAATCTTGTTGTTTGAAACATTTATTTTTAGTTGATAAACAATGTTGTATTATGTATCGAATTTGACTTTATTGATACTGTTATGAATCTAGTTCCATTTTTAACAATAAAAGAATTAATACAATTTTAAAAATAATTTATAAATATTACAATGTTTTAGGTTATTGTATGTATGTATTTTTTAAAATTTTATATAAAAAGTATTTTTAAAATAATATATTTTTTAATAATTTAACTCGGTTTATAAAAAACATAAATTAAGCTAAACATTAGACTTATGTCTGTAGTTTCCCTCTAATCACACAAAAGTGAACCTAAAAAAAAAAAAAACAGTGGGAATGTTATGGATGAATATGGTTCGCGGCGGACCGACGCTGGTGGGCTATAAGTAATTATCGGATAATATTTTTAAAACTAAGGTTTGCACACTGGAGTTGGGCTCCATTGCACCTGAAAAATTCCATCCTTATTTTATTTTTAACATATGATGTGATGAGCTGCATTTGACCTTTCATAATAAAGGCATTGCCAAGATTCTTAGAACGTCCACGAAAATCGTGTCAAAAGTTGAGAGCTAACTAACCCGCACCAAATATTAAAAACAATCAAATATTAAAAAATGTGTGTTTGCAACGAAAATTTCAATTAAAAAGGCTACTAAGAGAATATACTTGTTGATATAAAAAATGGGTGTAAAATTAGAGTTCATTTTATCATTAAGAGCGAAAATGCATCATTTATAAGTAGCAGATTGAGAGAGAGAATAAGATAGAGATGTAAGTAATAGGAGAATTGAGGGAGAGAGTGAAGAAGGTCGTGTTGGTTCTAATCCATTTTTAAAGATGAAACTCTTGATAGGTTGATTAGTCCTTTCAAAAATCTTAACTAAGTTGATAATAAAGACTTTGTTCTTAATGTATGTAGGTGATTAATAATAACCGTCTTCTTAGTTTAATTAGCCTATTAAAAATAAGAGCTCGATAATGTGTAATTTGATAGAAATATCATATGTAATCATACTAGTAGGTGATGACTATGGTATATGGGTGTCACTCTCTCTTGCTTACATGGTAAACATGTTAGAACTCCAAATAGTCATAAAAGGTTGCTTGTTTGGCAATTACAAGTTTGATAAGGGAGAATCCTAATCACCATAATTTTATATTTTAAGTAGACATGATGAATATTCCCTCAAAAGGGAAAATACCTTAGAACAACAGCCACGGAGTCCAGCTTTATTCTCTACATGTCACTGTTTTAATTTTTGGGAAAAAAAGAGAAGAAAAGGGTCCATTTCCCTTCAATAATACTTGAGAGAATCCACCTTCATTAATAGCAGTAGGTTTTCAAATTTGTATATTCTCTTCCCCACCCTTTTGCTTCACCACATGACTTAAAAATATTTTCAATCCTTAAGTATACGCGTTGCGGTGGACATTTCACGTTCCATAAAAAATTGAAATATTTTTCACCCTATTTTCATAATAATCACACCATTTTAAAAAAGTGACAAAATGACTAGTAATCTCAGCATCTATCTCTCTCCTGATTTTGGCACCAATTATTGTACGAGATTAACTAGTGATTGTCAATCCACGTGTTGTTAAAAGATCTGAAATAAAGTTGGAATTTCTTAAGAGATTGGATTTGGATGGTTAAATCCTACTGTTCCATTAAATTATCTTCCATTAACCTCGTTTCAGCCAATGGCCTTTTTACATGCACCGTTCTTTTAAGCTGATTAGAGTATCAATTACCACACCAAATGTGGCTTATAAGATCCATGGATTTTAGCTCTCCGATAGAAATCTTTTGGGGATTTCAATGTCTTCCCATTCATTGATTAATAATAACAATACATTTTTTATTGTTATACATTTAATAAGTTGCATAATTTGTGAATTAAGTTTTTCTAATAATTTATTTTAACTTTTCATGAAATATGTGAAAAAATTAGAATGAAATAAGCCTAGAATTATTTTTGTCAAGTTTTGTTACTATTTCAATGTTTTGATTATATCTTAAACTCATACTATTCCATTGAAAAGAAAATTAAAAAGAGATTTACCTTGTTGATTAGAATTAATTAGAGGCATATAATTTTTGTTAGTTAAACTTTTTTTTTCCTAGAGATTTTTAAGTTTTTGATTTTTTAAGTTTGTGAGACTTGATTTATTTTGATTCTTTACTTATTTTTTTTATATTTACGTATCTTCTGTTTTAATATAAATATTTAAGTTTGTTGAATATAAGTTGTGTATTTCATAGCTTAAAATATTTACCTTGTTGATTAGAATATTTAAATATATAATTATTTAATTATTTTAATATTTTGACATATAGTATAATTAAATATATTTATGTATGCAATTCATGTTACGTGAATATATAATCTAAACTAATAAACCTTCCTTGTACATGTTTGTTGACTAGAATTGACTATCTTTAATTTTTAATGCTATTAAAAATTTAAATCCTAAATGTTTAATTCTAAATGCCATTAAGTCAGAGCTGTCAAGAATCTACTCAAATTTCCTTGGATGGTTAAGATTGAACATATCTTCAAAGAGGGTAATATGGTTGTTGATAGTTTGACTTCAATGGTGTTCTCAAGACCGTTGGATAGATATATTTTCATATAGCCGCCAGATGAAGTGCTCAAATTACTGCACTATTCTAAAATGACTTGACCTTACTTAGTGTAGTTATGGTTTACTCCTTCCTCTTGTACCAAAAAAAAAAATTGTTAGGTGCAATGTGCTGTAACTAAAATTAATTTATTAAAAAATATTATATTTATCTTTATATTCATGATTAAACCCATGAATTTGAAACTAGAAGCATTGATTTCTTAAACATTTCTTATGATAGTTTAAATTTAAAATTTAAAAGTCTTACATTTTTTTAGTTATTTTTTACTATTGAAATAAAAGACTAATTTACCATTAAATATAAAAAAAATATTTACGGGATAAGGTCAGTTAAATAAAAATTGATGGGAATGGGCCAATTTTTGAAAAACACTTCTAGTTAGAAATTTTTTTAGGTGATACGTAGAAAAGTGCTTCAGCTAGAAACTCTTTTGTCCTGATTTTTCTAGCATTTTTTAAGGGTTAATTTTTGTTTATTTAAAATAAGGTTTAGAGGTTTTTTTATATTTTTAATTAATTATTTTGTAATAATTTTTTGAGATGTTAAATAATAATTTAATTCAAAATTAAAAAAATGTCATATTTTTACACCAATCATATATTTGAATCCCAAAAAATTGAATTGGATTCATAATCGAAACTCCATCTACTTTGCAAGGATGAAATATTAGTTATTAATTTTTTTTGCCTTCTTAATATTAGAGTGGTGGTCAATTTTCTAGAAAATTATTTATTGATGAAAATGTGGTTCTTATCATGACAGATTACAGAATTTGCAATTGATAATTTTGAAAAAAATGAAGACTTTGTATTAGAAAAAATATTTTAAGAAAATGATAAGATAATTTAAATAAAAAAATTAAGAGAGCAAAAAAAATTTAGAGAATTTAATTGGGTTTTGAGAGAGGATTGATAATATGAGAGAGAATTGAGATTGAATTGGAAAAAAAAATGAAATGGAGAGTTTTATAGGATAATTTTTTTTTACCATGGGTGGGTTGGGGGGAGCAACAACTAATTAAGTTGGAGGTTGGGGGGCAATGGCTAATTAAATAGTTGTTGAAAGTAGGTGATGAAAGAACTTACTGTTGGAAGCGCTTTTGTTGATTTGGTAGGAAAGACTTGCTGTTGGAAGCACTTTTGTTGAAAAATGATAGAAAGAACTTCCAATTAAAAGCACTTTTTTACAGATCATCTGAAAAAGCTTCTAGCTAAAAGCATTTTTCAAAAATTAGTCCGGTAAATATTTCATTTTTTTAGCATTTACAGGTAAATTAATCGAAATAAAATTATCATTAATCTTTATAAATACCAGCTATATATATAATAAAATTTTAATTTTATTGATATGAATGCTTATCAAATTTAAGTCTCCAACCTCCATAAAAAATGATGCTTCTGTGAGATTAGTGAAACCTACTCTATCAGCAAGATAATGCCTACATTTATAGCATCCATGGCAGTCAAACAAACATTCGTTGAGCGGTAAGGTTTCATCACTTTCATAGTTGCGAAAAGGATTCGCATATTGGAAGTCCTAAATCAAATAGTGTCCAAAAAACAACAATACCAAATTGGGCTTTCGAACCCAAATCACAAACCAGACATGTTGCTAACCATAAATAATATAACAGAATAACCCTGAAACATCACTGGTTTTGTTTTATTTTATTTTAGAAAAATTCAAGGTGGACTTGGAATCTGAATATAAACTAGAAAGCCATTAAAACCTCGTGCTAGCTATGTAAGCTAATACCCAAAGCCCCTGCAAACCACCCAACTCTTATTAGATGAGTTACCAGACACAGAAACCGATCCAAATGCAAAGGGTATATATAAAGCTCCTTGTAATAAAAAACCATCTTTATTTATATATACAAATACAACTCTCCCCGCACAGCCCCCATCCTTTTTTTTAGCCAACTGAATGGTAATATAATTGTGGCTTACATATTGAGTTTAAATTAAAACCAGCTCAAATTCATGCTTCCATGTTAGGAGCATGCTTGAAGGAGTTCTTCCGTGCCGTGGCCAAAACAGTCTTGTCTGCAACTATAAAATAAGCAGCTCCTGCCGCTGTGGAGATGATGAGAGCTTGTGCGGTATGATTAAGATTGGCTTTAGCCCAAGGCAGCATCCTTACACTAGCTAGCTGCATATGCATGGCAAGGGATTGAAGTACTGTTACCATTTAATCATAAATCACTAAGAAAAAAAAGGATCTAATAATGTGGGATATTGTCCATCATATACTTACAGTCGGAATTGCAGTGGCAATGGTAGCAACAATGGCGGCCTTAGCTCCAGCAACCACGCCCTCTGATGGTGCCAAAGAAGAAACAGACCTTCATTTAAGTTACCTTTTCGTTTAAATAAGTAAACCAGTAGAGTAAAATAGTGTTTATACTTACCATGAGAGCAGCGCTTTGCCAAGGCCAGCTTTTGGTCAAGGGAAGCCAAGGTAGCAGATTGAGCCACATTTTTAGCCATTATGAATTAAATATGATGATAATCAAATGAAACAAGTTGAAGAGGAGATTAAGAAAGTGTTAAGTATGATTGTGAATGTTTTGATGAAGAGATTGTAATTAGTGAATGGGTATTTATAAGGGGAAAATGTGGATAAAATGTGTTATAGAGTGGGTGAGATACAAAAGGAACTGTGCCTCGGGTGTTGAGGGGAGTGTTTGATGGTTTCCTCCAATTCCAGCGTCAGAGACGCTTGTTTTTTCACTTGGATTTCTGATATTGTCGGTTCGGCCCCTTGCTCATGCACTGTCCAACTATAATATGTAAAAGGAATTAAAATAGTACAATTCTTTTAAATTTTATTAATGCTGAAAAGAAATATTATTTTAATTCACACCTTAAATATTATTACACTATTATTAAGTAAAATTTTGGTTTGAAAGGTTAAATTCAATAAATTTAAAATTATGATATTTTATGTTCAAATTTTAAATATATATGAGTACTTTATTCAGCTTATATAAAAGATGGAATATATTTAAAATAATATAATTTATTGGGTTTGATTTCCATCTATTAATTTTGTCTATTTTTATCTAATGAAATATCTAATAAAAATTTAATTATTATGGAAAATATAATTTTTTGTTGTTGTACCTTTTAAAATGTCGTTACATCTTATTTCTATACTTACATAAATTCTACGCACTTAAATGTGATGAGTAATATAGTGATTTTGGATAAAGATCCCAACAAAAAAAGCATGGACGGTGGAGTAGATAGAGATCACGTGCAGCCGACAGCTTGTAATGAGATGATTTTAAAATGAAATGGGGAAATGAAACTTGTTATTCCAAGAAGATAGCCCAGCAAGGAAGCTGTTGGGCTTGTTTTACTTTCTGTGTAGAAGAATCCAAAGCTGAATTAGAAGTGTTGTGGATGGGTTTGGTTCTACATAATTTTTTAAGTGTATATTGATTTTCAAAAAGGTTTGTTTTTTATTAAAATTGTAATAAAAATATTTATTAATATTTCATGTATTTTTAAGATTTAAATTGAATTTAGGTTAAATTAAGAAAAATTAAAGTGTGAAAGTACCTACCTGTTTCAATTCAACCCAAGTAGGAACAGGTTGGTTTAAAATGTTTAGGGTTTTGATTAAATATGATTTTAAAGTGGAGTTAAAAGAATGTAATATATTCTCAATTAATGTTTAAAAATTCAAATTAATTTTTAAACTCACTTGTAAATCAATAATATCAAATAATAGCCTTGCCGTAGCTCTACCTAAAACCGGTATTGACAAGATTTGTGATATTTTAGTACATACAACTTGATTACGCTTTATCGGGTACTGTGTTGGGTGGATTTTCTTATATTTCATTATCTGATGTGAATTATTATCTAATATTTTGCTCTAGCTTGTAATATAGAAAACAGAATAACCTGAAACATGACTCGTTTTGTTTTTATGTTATTTTAAAGCATCACATGGATAAAATGGCATGATATTTTAATGACCCGAAATCCAAGATGAAATTGGGGAGCATATGATTTGGAGAAAGCAATTAAAGTTTGTTAGGCCAATATAAGCTTAAAACCTTGTGCTATTTAAGCAAACCAGCCAACTTTTATTAAATGTGTTTGCCGGACACCGAAACCGCTTCCACCATTTCAAGGATGGTCTGCCTTCATGCAAAGGGACTATTGGTGAAAACTGGATGGATGGAAGTGAATTTTCTTAGTGCATACTTGTAAATAAAAACCATCTTTTATTTATATATATACAGATAGGATGGATATTACATAGCAGCTGGGGCTAATAGCTTCTACGGATACAAATACAACTCTCCCCACCCAGTCTTTTATAGCCAACTGAAAGGTAATAGTCATGGCGTAGATGCTTAAATCAAAGCCAACTCAAATTCATGCGTCCTTGTTAGGAGCCTGCTTGAAGGAGTTCTTCCGTGCCGTAGCCAAAACGGTCTTGTCTGCAACTATAAAATAAGCAGCTCCGGCCGCTGCATTGAAATAGAAACTTCATTAACAAAAGGATTTTATTATTACTAAAAAACAAGATCTTGAGATGATGGTAAAAGGATGATTGATGAAAACCTGTGGAGATGATGAGAGCTTGTGCAGTGTGATTAAGATTGGCTCTTGCCCAAGGCAACATCCTTACACTAGCTAGCTGCATATTCATGACAAGGCAAGGGATAGAAATGTTACCAATTAATCATCACTAAGAAAAGAAAAAAATGATCTAATATGGGATATTGTCTTTCGCATACTTACAGTTGGAATTGCGGTGGCAATAGTAGCAACAACGGCGGCCTTAGCTCCAGCAACCACACCCTCTGATGATGCAAAAGAAGAAACAGTGTTTATACTTTAGCATTAATATATTTCATTTAAATCAAATTAAACCTAAAGCTATTATTATCACTAACCCTTTAAAAAATTTGAAGAAAGCTGAAAGGAAAAGAGAAATTACCATGAGAACAGCGTTTAGCCATGGCCAGCTTTTGGTCAAGGGAAGCCAAGGTAGCAGATTGAGCAACATTTTTAGCCATTATGAATGAAATATGATGATAATCAGAGGAAACAAAATGGAAATGATAATGAAACTAGTTTTGGAGGAAATTAAGGAAGTGTATATATGTGATTGTGAAGGGTTTGATGAAGAGAACGTGAGAAGTGGATGGGTATTTATAAGGGGGAAACAGTGGATAAAATGGGGTATGGGAGTGGCTTAGATACAAAAGGGACTGTGCCTGAGGTGTTGGGAGTGGCTTAGATACAAAAGGGACTGTGCCTCAGGTGTTGGGGGTGGAGAGTTTGATGGTTTCGCTTCAATTCCAGCGGTCAGAGACGCTTGTTTTCACTTGGATTACAGATATTGTCAGTTCGGTCCTGTTTACTCTTCTACTGCTCCCAATATTATGTAAGAAGGAATTTAAATAATAATAAAACTAAATCTTGTGGGGAAAATATACCACGTTACAAAATATAATTGGAAGGTGGTTTTCCAGTTTTTTTAATACATACCCTAAATTACTTGTCATCTATCAAACTCCAATTATTCACGTAATCCCACACAAGTTCATATTTTTCAAATTACGGATGACAGCTAAATTAAAATTAAGTCGACTCATAAATATAATTATAAATGAATTTAATAAGAGTTAGGCATTTAATAGAAATCTACCACTTCATGTTTTTTTTCAAACATCATTAAATCAATTTTGTTTAATAATAGCATAAACTTAATTAGTATTGATTAATTGAATAAATTTAACATCAATAAATAAATAAAATTAACAAATAATAATAGCAATTTTTTATGTTCAACTAAATTTAAGATTTATGGTAAGGTGATTTAGAATTTAGAATTTTATGGTTTATGATTTTAGGAAAAGGGTTTGATTAAAAATTATGATCTAAAGAGATATAGGATTTTATTAAAAAATAAATTAATTTTAAAGTTAAAAATAGTAATAAAAGTTAAATTAATTGAATGTTTATTAATGTATTATATTTGATACTCTATTAGTGCATAAGTCCTATACACCATCAGTAACTTACAATGCGCCACAAGAATAAAAAATAATTGAAGGACTTATTCATAAATACTCAAAATGTTCTACCGTAGATATAATCTCTGTATATACACTCTAAAAATATATACTATTAGATGATCATAATCTAAGTTAAATTCATTTAACAAATTTATTATAATAATTGACTGAGTTTTAGCTCAATTAATTGTTAATAATGCAGGAAAATGTAGATTCAAGTATATTCAAACATTATAAATATGCGTAGAATTATATCATAATAATAATTTTTTAAGGATATTAATATTGTTTTAAAAACTTACTTCATACAAAATCTCTCCCAAACCTGACGGAATCTATCATTTAAATGGAAATATATAAATAACCCACGTGGCAGACTATATTCAGATTTTCTTAAAGGACATTTAGTTGGTTTTACTTAGCATAATAAAGATGTAATGCAAAGGGCAATTAGGAGGAAGATAGGTTGATATGGAATTATTATAAAACAGTGGGCATTGAAAATTGGTGACCTGCGCACATTATCAAATGGTGGTTGGTGATTTCACTTATAATTCGCAGAAACCCATACAACTTTTTTCAAACTCCTTTTTCCTTTTTACTCATAATGTTTGATTGCAGTAGCCACTGGTTTCCTTATCTAAAGCCAATGCTTTCCACAATACCATGGGTACCCCACCTAACCTTAGAGCAAAGGTGTATTCTTAGATTATCTATAGTTTTTTAGATTTGTTTTCTCATTCCTCTTTAAAATTTGTAATTATTTATTCCTTTTAAAGATTTAAATTTTATATATTTTCATATCTTGAGTTGGGTTGGAATGCCCATGAAATCGGACCACGTGTCCTGGAACACACATGGGATTGGGATTGCTCCTCACTCTCTGCCTATGAGACCGACAGACATCAACCTCCAATACACACAGGTAAATGGTAAGACAAAGAAGTAACATGCAAAACGTTGGATTGGGGGGGGGGGGGGTTGGGGTTGTAGTTCATAGTTTTAGGGTTGAGTGGGTGGCCACTGCCCACTGCTGAGGTTTTCATTCACCACATGCATTGAATTCATTATAATTTCACAAACATAATTGCTTTTCTTTTTAATTGCTTATCAATTTTATGATTTGAGTATTAAAATAGAACTTTCATAAAGGGTTAGAATGCAGGTATATTTGGCTAAAAAGGAAGAAAATAACATTTTATATATATAATTTTTATTATGGTTTATCAAATCTATTCAAATAATAAAATTACTAAAAAAATTAAATTTCAATATTAATTTAATTTTTCATTAAATAAGGCCAAATGTATCGAAACCATGATTAAGATATATAAATTTATTAACCAATATTTAACTTAATAATTTTTTTCATAAAAAATATATGTACATGTACTTATAAATTTCCTAGACGCAATCTATAGCCCAACCGTCGAAGCCTAATACATATGTTTAAGCCTAGACCCATATTTTGTTTGGGCTTTTGGAGTATCATGAATTTGTAAGTTTAACAGTGTGTCTGAAAAAATGAGTTGGCATGATTTAAGGCCAAGACAAAAAGAAAAAGAAAAAGCTCTATGAAGTTGAGGTTTTCCTTTTAACTAGTCCAAAGTAAAAACAAAATTTCTTGACTTGTCGATGAAAAAGAGCTTGGTTTTACTATTCTTAACAAAGAAGATTATTCAAACTTTTTTGGCCTTTTGCATATTAGCACGAGGAAAAAGGGGCAATTAAGCAAACAATTCTTATTTTTTTAAAAGCATTTGAGTAAAGCAATGTTTAGTCATAAATTAAGGAAAGCAAACAAAAGGACAACTCTGTTTATAGGAATACTCTCTTCTTCTTCTTCTTCTTCTTTTTCCTAATTTTTCCATGTAACAAATTATATGATCTTAAACAGATTTTTTACTTTAAATTTATCTAAATAACTCAACTCGAAAAATAAAAATCTCACAAAATTTCACCAAGACATCAATGCCTTCACAAAGCAAGCAAGCACAACAAGCTGCCAAAGAAAAGAGAAAGGCACAAGAGTATGTGCAACAAGTTTGCCAGTAAATACTTCCGATTAACACTAAGATCGAATGATTGCAACTCTTGAGTACAATTCATGGTGATTGTAAATGAAAGAAAATTTTTTAATTTATAGTTGATTTAAACTCTATATACTTTTATTCTTAGGTACTCTAAATTACTTGAATGCTTCATTGAACCATTAGATTTGAGAGTCCTAAGGATTTAAACTCTATAGAATCTTAATCCATTGACCTCTTTGGTGATTTTGTGCGCTTTGATTACAGGCTTTGATGTGCAACCCGTTACATGTGGATGTTCTTCCCAATAATTATGTTTCTAAAGTTTAAGCCTATAATATCTTCTTAAAAATACGATATATCTTACTATTGCACTAACATTTATTGGTTAGGAAGATTCTTTTTTATTAATTGACTCTCTACTTATATGTATCAATTGTTTTGATTTTCTGTTGGTGTCAGTTTAATTTCCAGTTTTGTTAAAGGTGAGCATGAATATATGAGAAAATTGGAATACTAGATTAGAGATAACGATGTCACTTTCGCCATGCAACAAACACACAGAAAGCATCAAGTGGGGGTTGATATTGAAGTTGAAGTTGAAGTTAAAAGAAGAAAGCTCACTCGCGTGCTTCTGCAAGCTGACGCCTCACCGGTCCCCCTCAACCCCAGTCCCAATATTCCATATCAAATGGGTCTCACCAATTTGGCTTTGCCTGTCTGTATCTATTCAATGTTGAAACCAAAGTCCTACCTTATTATTAACCTGTTGACTCACACACACACATATATTCCTCTACAAAGTTCTGACCCATTTCATTAAATTTTGACTTATCCTTAATGAACCCACGAATTGTATAAACATATACTGAAAAACAGTGAATCCATCCTTCTAGTAGTACTTTAGGCAGGTTTGCAGTATCATAAATTCTTATTACCTAATGTTCTATTCTACCTCGAAATTTACAAATAGGGTTTAAAATGGAAAAACTATCATGAATTGCATCTAAATTTTATTATATATAAAAAGGGAGTCAAATTATCACTCTTCTCGATGTGGTTAAAGTTTGATTAGTATATAAATGAGTTAAATTAAAATACATTATTTTATTTACTTTTATATTTCTTGATTATGATGTTATTATCCAACCACATTCTAATAATCATGAAAGTGGTCCACACATGATATTTAATCTATTTATTTCTTTTTCATTTGTTCTCAATCTATGTTTCTCACCAATATTTTCGACTTTGCAATCTTCCTCTCCCTCCCATTTCTTATTAAATCATCATTGTATCAATGCATTAAATAATATTATATTATTTAATATGTTAAAAAGTAAATGTTAATAATTTCATTTTTATTAAAAGGATAAATTACACTAATACTCATTCAACTATTAATAATTTTTTAGTCATTTGAGTATAAAAAATTATAAAACAATCACTTAACTATTTTTTTTTGTCATCAACTATTTAACATAAAAATAAAAACATCTAAAAATCTAATATAATTGAGTGATAAAGATTACTAATAATTAAGTAACTTTTTAATAATTTTTATAATTAAATAAAAAATATTAATAATTAAATAATTATCAGTGTAATTTTAACCATATTAAAGTAACATAATTTAACTTTGAATGGATAAATGATGGAAGAGGAGATTCATTGCTCCAATGAATTTATTTAAAAAAATTCACTGTTATTATTGCTTTTGTTTGGGGCAGGAAAACATGATTGATAATTTGTCCTTTTTATTATAGTTTTCTTACCTTTGATCCGTGAAAGGACATGTGAATGCGTGACTATGAAAGTGCTCATTTTATGTAAAAAAAAAAAAGAAAAAAAAGTGGTGGAATTGATAGAGAAAAAAAGTTGCAAAGGAAAGCCTCAGTTTTTAAAATTCTTCATTTAAAAATATTATTTTTACCATCATTGACAAGTAGTCATCATAATTGTCACCACATGAAGTTCATAGATTTCTCATAGAATCACATTGGGACAATTATGGGATCCCTTCCTTTTACACGTAAGCTCTAGATATATTAATGGAAAAAAATACATAAAAATAAATTAAATGTTAAAATTAATTCAAACCATAGAAACAATTAGAAGCTTACAATATCTTCTTCTTCTTCTTCTTTTTTAAAAAAGAAAAGAAAAGAAAACTCTCTCATTAGCAAGTAAAACAGCTCTTTGTTTTGGTGTAATACATGATTTTAATTTACATTTTGAGAGTTAGAAATAGTCAAAATGACGAGGGATTTGATATGGGGCATCTCTTTCTTGTTTGCTTAGCTTCGGAATATGAACTCTGCTACTCTTAACCTTGTAAAGATCACTGGGGACTTCAGGTGGCCGTACTGATCTAATGAGAGCCCAATTCACCCCTTTGAAGAATTCATGCCTTTTGATTTCAACAGATCCTTTCATGCTTCCAATTCTCTTCTTTGGATTCTTCACTAGAAGCTTGCTGATGAGATCTTGAATTTTGACCATATCTTCAAACTCTTTGCCGCCTTTAACACTGATTCTCGGGAAGGTTAATGGCTGTTTAAGGATGTTAATCAGTGTTTTCTCATTGTTTTCGCCTTTGAAAGGCGTCCTCCCGTACAGCATTTCATACAAAAACACCCCAAGTGTCCACCAATCTACAGCGCTGCCATGGCCTTGCCCTGATATCACTTCTGGGGCTAAGTATTCGTGGGTACCAACGAAGGACTTGGACTTAGCATTGAGTGGTTCAGCCACCAATTCAGGACCAACTTCTTGGGCAGCGGCGCTATTATCTGCTTGTTCTGTAATTGTTGTGACCCTAGAACCTTTCTTTTTCCTGTTGGAAGATGAGAAACAAGATAGCACTGGTTGCATGGGGGAAGCACATGAAGGTGCCAAGCAAAAGTTATCGTCATCTTCATTGTCTTCCAAGTTGGGCTTACTACGCCTTAACAGCTTGGGAACGACATCACATTTGAAGGAAAGATCAAAATCCGAAAGCATAATATGCCCATCTTCTCTAACCAAAACATTCTCTGGTTTCAAGTCCCTGTAAACAATGCCCATCATGTGCAGATACTCTAGTGCTAAAAGTATCTCAGCAGCGTAAAACCTGCATTGTGTTACAATAGATTATATAATTAATTATATACCTTAAGTCGGTGAACCATTACTTGAATAAATAAATAAATAAACATAACATGGAATTAATGATCATTAAATTAATAATAAGATCATAAGCTTACTTAGCAGATGAAATACTGAAACGCTTTCCGGGTTGGCGTTGCCTGGCAACATACAGGTCTCCACCAGGGCAATACTCCATGACCAAGCAAGAGTAATGAGAAGCCTCGAACTCAGCATACAAAGTGGGTACAAATGGATGATCAAGCATACGCAGGATCTCTTTCTCCATGTCAGCTCTCTGCAACTTCTTCCTTATAGCCAGCGCTTCTCTATCCACCACTTTCATGGCGTAAAAACACTGGGGCAAACCAACCACGGGGTTCCTTATCTGGCAAAGGTAAACATTCCCTATGTCACCGCTTCCCAGCCTACGCAAAAGCCGAAAATGGTCGAGCCCGACTTTGCCTTTGGCTCTCTTGAGTCGCTTCATGGCTTCCCAAGCTGCCTGGTTCGCCTTGTGCGGCTTATGAGAGGTGTAGAGAGAAGTTTCGACGGAACAAAGAGAAACCGAGCTTCGGCGACTACCGAAGCTAAGATTGCTCATCCAGCTACGGCTGGAGTCAGGTACGGTGATGGATGAGGAGCTGCTGTCGTAGTCGGATTCATCTCTGGTTATTATGGCCGCTGCCATTGTTGTTGTTGTAGCATGTAACAGTGATAATAGTAATGATATATATATATGAGAAGCTTATAATGTTTTTTTGTAAGGGTTTTCTCTTTTGCTGCTTTCTCAGGCTTTTTATATACAAAAACACTGTGCCATGAAATTTGTAATGCCTTGATCGAAGAAAGTTACAAAGCCTTGCTTTTTCCTCTAATTGAGGCTTGTAAGATTAATAACTATTATTTAAAGTGAGTATAATTTTTATGTGGTCGACTAAACGACACTACTTTCACCATTTATTACAATAGTACCATTTCCCTTTGTTAGATTAAAATGGAAAAAGAAAAAAAGAAGCATAATTCATAAGCCTAAGAGTATATATCCAAAATTAAGCTTAGGTCTCGACAGTGGAGCGAAAGTGGTGGATCAAGTGCCATTCATGTTTACACAAATTAAAATTAAACTAATATAATTTACCTATAAAAAAAAAAAGCCTTGGCCAATTTAGGACTTAAAATGAAACAAGGTAAATAAAAGGAGCTTTTAATTTTAGTGTGATGAGCATGCTTACTCCGCTGACACAACCACTACTCTTTGTTTTCATCTAAAGTTCATCAACAAATTAATTTTTTTCTAAAATTATATATTACCAAAAACAAGTGCTGTACCTCCAACTTTTGTATCCAATGAAAATTTCTCATATATTACAATCAAATATGAGGTTTCAATTAATATTTGAATCATTTATGAAAATTATTTATTTATTGGGTAACTGGTTTTTCAAGGAATTATAAAATATTTTGTTTGCTTCACCTTTCGGGCCTTTCCTAATAATATGTTTAAAGGTAACGTATCTTTTTTTTTTCATAAAACAAAATAAGGAATTTCTGCGTCATATATGATTACCATTATAAAAAATCATTAATTTAAGCCATCAGAATTCGTGAGAGTCGGTCAAAAGCGTTGCTTCTTTTTCTGCTATAAAGCTTGTATGCACCGATTTTTAAGCTACTTTTCCCAGCGACCAAACTTCTTAATACCCAATTAATCTAAATGAAATTTTAATTATGACTAATTAATATTGCTTTTTGTTAATTTAATATTTATACAAAAATATATCATTTAATGGTAAAAGATTAGGCTTAATTATATCCAATATCACTAAACTATTAGTGAGTTTACATTTTAATTATTTAACTTTAAAAAAATTACAAAATAGTTATTAAATTATTCGAAAGTTTTCACTCAAGTCACTAGGCTATTAAAAGCGTTGTTATATGACTCTTTTTTCACACTGTCTGCATCAATTAAAAACTCTCATTCCCCTTCTCTTCTACAATTCATTTTTTTATCATAAAACAATTATAAACATCGTGAATTTGTGAACCAAAATTCAAACAACTTTCTTGTTCTATTTTTGACACTAACTGTCAAATTAACTTGGATTTAAAGTATATTTTTCTACTCACTAAGAATCGTCAAATTGTCACTTGGAACTCACTGGTCAAAATTTTAAAAATAACTTAATAACCCAGTGACTTAAATAAAAACTATCAAACGAATCAGTAATTTAAATGAAAACTTTCGAATAGTTTAATAATTATTTTATTACATTTTGAAGTTAAATAGTCAAACCGTAAATTTATTAATAGTTTAATGATCTTGGATGTAATTTACTCAAAATATAATTAACAGATATTTATTTATAAGCACCCCAGTCCTCATACTATTATTGACAGAATTCCACCGAAACGACAGGTTTACCGTAGGAAAAAAGTATCGTTTTGAAGAGTCAAACATGAAATTTGCCTCTTCCCTCCCTTTGAATGGTAGTTAACCTCTTAGCCATGAAAAGTTCAACGAAAAAAGAAAACGTAAATAATAAAGTAACGGAGCTTTTGGTAAATTAAAGATGTTAGGTGAAAACCGTGGAAAAAGGATGGTAAGGTGCACGAAGAACCCGTGCCCCAAATTCATTTTCGCCTTTTGAAAAAAAAAAATCTTATCTTGTCTTTTACTAATTATTTTAAAAAATGTTATTTTTGTGTGATATTTGCGATAAGAAGAAAATTTGAAAATAAGTAATAGCTAATAATAATGGGTTAGTTGAAAATTAATTATTTTTATTTTTAAACTATGCTATGAAAATAGTTTTTTTAAAAATATTTATATCTTATCTTAACGTTAAAAAGAACCAATTTATTGATGTCGAATTTTGTTATTATTTTTCTCTTTTTAGGACATCCTTGAATTTTGTTATTACTACCAAGAAGTGAATTAATATCTTTTTATGATATTCTTGTTATGCATGTGATGGCGATCATATAAGAGGGGACCTGTATATTAGGGTCCATGCCTATCACTTTACACGTGTCTATCTTATTGATTTTGAAAATAATGGTTATATTGAAAATAAATAAATCTCAATTTTGTACATCAAGTATAATTTAATGTGCAGTTGTATATATAAACTTTGATTTGATTTAATTTTTATAAATTATTAACGCAATTATTAATATTATATCATTTTATGTTTATATTTGCATACATAAATAATTTATTTATTCAATATAAAAATAAATTGATGTATTTATTCCTTTAAATGTGTACGATTAAATTAAAATTAAAGTTTCAAGTATACATTTGAACAACAATTAGAGTTCACGTGTATAATTGCACCAAATTAAAATTCATGTATACAATTTCACATTAAATCAAAGTTCACGTATATTTTTGAACATTTTAACGTTTTAATTTGTTTGATAATTATTTTAATTTTTTGCTTAATCGTTATTCCATGGATGTTGGCTCCACCTCTCCTTGCCCCACTTTAATTTAATATTTGCTAGTTATGTTTAATTTTTTTCAATTTTTTTAAGTTAAACACATATTTAAATATAATTCTTCAAAAAATATTTAAACATAAAATATATAATTTTTGTTTTTATTATATTATTACATTTTTACCCTTTTAATAATTTATATATACAAAGATAAAATGGTAATTTTATATAGTGGAGCGGATCAGGGTAGGGCAAGCAATTACCATAACCGCTACATATCCACTATCCAAAAGAAAAAATCTATCTTGTCCCGCATGCATCCACTTTTCAAACAAAAAAAATTCACTCCGAAACTAAATCCATTAAGTGGTTAGGGTTTTGCCATCCTAATTAATGTAGAAAATATCAAATTGATCTTACTTTATTAAACAATCAAAACAAATTATCATTAAAAAAAAGAAATATTCAAATATTCATATTTATCTTTTACTCAAAACTATCCAACACAATACAAAATAGTATATTAATAAGATTAAAAGTAAGAAATAAATATATTTTTTAAAAATCAGTTTTTACTTTTAACCAACAAAATCATTTTATTTAGTACTTATATTTTAGCGCTAATATAAATTTTTTTGTCTTTGAATTTGAATTTTAATCAAAATTTGATGTTGTGGCGAATGTTATTGGAACAATATTGAATTAGTTAGTCAGATAGATTAGATCAAAAATGATGAGTATAACAATTCAAACAAAAAAAGTTAAAGCGATTTAATTGAAAATTGCTTAAAATTTATAAAAATCCAAAATTAGGATAAAAATTTACAGTTGAACAAATTGAATCGATTTAATAAAATTTATTTTATTATTTTTAAATTTTTAAATTATTATTAATTTAGTAGTGAATCCATGAAAATAAGAATTAGTAGTTTGATCAACTAAACTATTGATTTGATTATTAGAATACAAGATGTGAGAAAAGAAAAAAAAGAAAAAAAAGAGTTAAAGAATTAGTAGTTTGGAAGATTTCATTTTTGAATATAATTTGACCAAAAATTATAATTGCGACATGGTTTGTATTCAAGGTATGATAATAATAAGAACAAAGATGAAGTTCGGATAATATATGGAGGGCATTGACTTTCGGTTCACAGAACTTTGACTTTGATTTTAATAATTCTAATTTATTAATTGAAGAGCTATGTAGAATTTGAAGACAAATAATTTGCGAAGGCTTAGGCGAAATTATTACTATAACATATTGCATTGTTTTTAAGAAAATATATAGATTTTAGTTTAATAACATTAACATTCAGAATCCTAACCTGGATTAACAAAAGGTAGATGAACATAATAATGTTGTATATTAATTAGAAAATATACAGAAAGAAAAAAAAGGAGGGGGAAGAATGAGATTCTAAATAGAAAAATGTCAGCAGATCTGGATTCATGAAATGAAAATTAGAAAAAGTAAATGTATTTCTGATGTTCCCCACTTTCAAAACTTTAATCAGACACTGTAAACTCACCCAATCACTTCTGGTTTGGGACTTGTTGTCACATCCCCATTCCCATTATCATCAATCTTTTGTGTCTTCTAAATTACCATATTCCTTTTATCCGCATTCAAAATGGTTGGAATTATTGTTACTATAATTCAACAGGACCGGTTCATCGAAATATTGAGTTGAAAATAGGTATTAAATAAGTTGATTTAAGAATTGGTATATATTGATTAAATTAAGTTAAACATATTGATTAAATTAAGTTAAACAATTGGTCGATTTAGACTCAATTTTTTTAATATTTTCTTTTTAAATTGTATAAATTTTTAATAATTTATTTAATTAAACTTGATAAATTAATTAAACTGACGAGATGATAACTTAACTAATTTAATCATCAATCTAATTCTGAAAATTTTTATTGAAATTTAAAAATATGTATTTTTTTAATTTTTAATTTTCAATCAAATTTGTACAATAAGGTTAAAGAAATAAAATAAATGGAGCAATTTTCTCAAGTAGGTACTATTGCGATAAAAGTAAAAGTATCATGAAGACCATCATACTAAGTATTGGATTACACTTTGTTCCATCTACTTAAAAAATAAGTAAATTAGTCACCATACATTAGGGTAAAGAGCAAACCAGTCATTATGTTATAATTTCCATCAATTTTTACTGTTAAAAGCTGGTTTTTGTGTATCAGAATAAGGCACACATGGCATGCCACGTGTACTTATCTGATTATTTCGTCAGCCATGCCAACTTTTAACAATAGAAGTGGATGAAAATTTTAACAAAAATAATCAATTTACTCTTTAATTAAATGTATAAAGTTTAATTTATCCATTTTTTAAGTAAAGGGGATAAAATGCAATCTAATTTCTACCATATAAGCTTTCATGGTACCGAGAATATCATAACCAAATCTTAATCCCATTTAGAAAAAGATTTCTTGGATTTTTCATTATAATTAGGGGAACACAAACTTTGTAATACGATATATATTTTGAGTTAATATAACTCCTAGTTCTTAAGCTTGATATTCGTAATATAACACTTTAAACTTGTATCACATTGTCATCTAAATATACATATTTAAAAATTTTAGGTGATGACATGACACAATCTTAAAGTGCCACGATATTAAATTTTAATGGAATTCAAGTCCAAAAATTAATATGGACTTAATTGTCAAGCATGTCAAATTAAAGTACCAAAAGGAATTTGATTGCCAAGTTATTGACTAAAAGTTATATTAACCCTTTTCTTTCATCTGCTTCCTTTCGGAGCTTCACTTTTGTCTGAAAAATCTTATCATTTAAACTTTTGGTTGCAATTTCAGGCAGCAGACCCAGCAAAACTTGCAGCATTGCAGAGTGACAAATGTATAGGATGATTCAAAGCTCCATAACTTGCCCCATACGTTCTTCTCCCCCAACCATCCTTTTTCTATTTAGATTTTTTCTTTAGCTACAAACAATAAAAATCACATTAAAAACAATGTCAAATTTCTAATAACATTTTATAGAATATATGTTTCCTTTACTGTTGTTTCTAATGTCATGATGAGTTCAGCTTATTTAGTTATTACTGTGGATTAATTTTACCAGTAATTAACTCTGTTAGTAAATGACAGTTAAACAAAATGAAGCAATCATTTGGTAAATCTTTGAGGTCTCTCATTTTTCTTTTCTTTTTTTACTTTCAATGGCTCTTTTTTGTCATGATGGATTTCCTTTCATTTTTCTTTGTCTTCTTTTTTGTTTTTGTCAATAACAATAATTTTTTGTTTTTGATCGATTGTCAATGATAATAATTAGCTAAAAGAAATTGGTCCTTCTTCAATTATTTTCCTCCAACCCCAATGATGAATGATTTAAATCTTAAAATGATATGTAAACATGATGACCATGTTCCACCAGCTCTGTAAATCGTAAAAGACTAATAATAGTTTCTTTTAAAAAAAACACTATAACCTTGTTGTACTCTTACCCCAGCTTGGACGTGTAGCAGCGCCAGAAATAACTTAACGACCACCAATGGATAACCCTCAGCCTCATATCTTCAGAGGATCTAGTTAATCATTTATGATCCGTCACTCGCATACTTCACACCACTCGTTATAAGGTACTTATTATGGATTGTCCATGAGAATCATTAAGATCCGTCACTCACATACTTCATACCACTCGCTATAAGATACTTGTTGTGGATTGTCCATCAGAATCATTAAGACATAACAACATCATTCTATCTCAACAAAGTAAATGTCTATAATATACTACTCTTGATTACTCAACATATAAAAGACTTGTCACTTAACCGACCACATGAGTAATTCACCATTCGTATATCAGTGACATGATGCTACCACACAGGAAAACCTCCTCGATATATACCCAACACACAGTGTAGGGAGATCTCTTCCCCCTTAAGCTTTTCACATTTTCTTTTGTTCTTTCCATCCATTTTTTTCTTATCTCATTCTGATTGATTCCCAGCATTAACAAGTTTCAAATTGATTTTTATAAACTCTGATCTTTAATATCAATGCACAATTACTTTATCACACCAATTATGTCAAATTTATCTTAAAAGATGCAACTCCATGTAAAATATATTTAAAAAATTAAAAAGTTGGAGTAACATGGGGCGTATTAATGATCATAAATACATTCTTTTCTACATGTGAATTTCCTGGTAACTATATTTATTAACATTGCTTGTCTACCGCCAGATTCACCTAAAATAGAGCTTAGGATCCTACTGCAAGTACCAAGAAACTGGTGATTGATTTAATTACAACAAAATATTGCAGGCAAGTAGTAGAATTGGTAACAATGAAAACTGAAATTTTTTACTGAAAAAGACAAGAACAGATAAACATTAAGACTGCAAACTTTCTACTACCCTAACTTTAATAATGTGTAAAATAAACTGAGCAAAAGATGGCCAGCCTGACAACTCCACAACACAATGTTTTGTCAATGCAAGGGGTGATTTAACAAACAATCACAGCATCAATTTCAGTGGAAAAGAAAAAAAATATCAGACCAAATTCAAAACAGATATGGATGCATACACTGAGGCAAGATTGTTTTTGATCTTTTGTATATTCTTATTAAAATGGAGATTTTGTTGAGACATATATCATGGGCAGCTCCAACCCTTGGGGGTCCAAACAAGACATTTGTTTTGTTTTTTATGATATGTTGGTTTGAATTTGCACACATATCATATTTTAATTGGTCCCACATTCAAAGATTATGAAAAAGATCGTATGTTAATTTTTATGAAAAAAATTAAATAGGGTATACAAGATCACAGAAGTCAAACACTGAAATAGTATTAAATAACAGTTGTTTTTTTAATAAATGAAGAGAAATATTATGATATACACTTGTAATAATTTGTTTGTAATGATGAAATGCCTTGAAGCAGTTTATTCATTTAACTTAGTCAAGGTATGTAATATATATTTAATTTGTTTTTTCCTTCAACTAAACTTCATCAGCCAACACAGATTGTCTAGTAATTGGTTGGGGACATTGAGAAAATGATAGAGAAATCAAGATTGTTTGTCAAGTCACCATGAAAGAACAGTAACAAAGCAAAGGTTTTAAATTGAAGAAGGAAAATCTAAGTGTTCATATAATGTTATTTTGTAAAGCTGACCATGCATGCAAGTCTCTTTAGAAAGAGTAGTATAAAGCTTGATCACGGTTTAACCATATTTTTTTCCAAATGGACTGCTTTTCAGTTTATGATACCCAATAAATCTTTAGGGTCATTGCTTGTAATGTTAAAAAGGAAAAGGAAAAAAGAGAAATACAAAATGGCCCAGAAATGGACTGGGTCTGGGCTTTGACAGTTTCAATCAACTGTTTGTTGTTTTGGTTTTGAATAGAATGGAAAAAAATAAAAACACCAGAATCAATCTACTCATATGATTTGTTTTTCTGTACAAAGGGTGAAAGCGAAGAACTAATTTTCAACATCACTGGGTCTAGCTTCAAAAAGACCCTCAATCTCTTCAAGGGTTTTACCTTTTGTTTCAGGCAATAAAATGTAGAAGAAAATGGTGGCCATTGTCATAATCCCTGCTAGTATAAAAAAAACTCTAGCAAATGTAATCTTGTTTGCGATGGTTAAGAAACTCATTGCAACACCACCACTCACCAGCCTGTTTACTGATATCGCAACGCTGGTGCCTTGTGCTCGATATTTCATCGGGAAAATTTCAGATGAATACACCCATGTGATAGGGCCAATCCCTATGGAAAAGAATGAAAGGAAAGCACAAACTGTGATTATACTTAATACAATAGCCCACGTAGGTTCACTGTTATTTTCTGCTAGAAATTTGGACCCCAAGCCTAACCCCACCAATGAAAAAACCATCCCTAGTGTGCCTAATAAAAGAAGAGGTCGCCTACCGAACCGATCCAAGAAAAGAGCAGAAACCAGAACAAAGAATGTCTTGCTGATCCCCATGATTACTGTAATGCCGAAAAGGTGTCGCTTGTTGTGGATTCCAGCTGCTTTGAATACTTGGGGACTGTAATAAACAACAGCATCATTGCCTGAAGCTTGCATGAAGAAGTTGATCCCAACAGCTGCTATAAGAATCCTACGAAGTGAAGGGGATGGGGTTAATAATAACTCTTTCCAAACACCTTTACCACTGAATTGGCTCGAGTTTTCACTATCCAATCCCGAAGCAGCGATTTTTACTTCTTGAAACCTTGACTCAGCTTCTTCCATGGTGTGTGATATTTTTTGAATGATCTTTTTAGCTTCACCGTACCGGACTTTCATCACGAGCCACCTAGGAGACTCAGGCATCGCTAAAACTCCTAAACAAATAGCCGCGGCTGGTGCTCCTGCTATCCCCACCATTATTCTCCAATTTATACGATTGGGGAGACCAGCTAAAATGTAGTTGGATAAGTAACCGAATAGGATACCTAAAGTAATGAAAAGTTCAGGTAATGATGTGAGAAACCCTCGGCTTGTTGCTGGTGAAAGCTCGGTGGTGTAAACTGGCGCGATCATAAGGGAGTAACCGACTCCGACACCGGCAATCACTCTGCCAGCCACTAAGAAAGGATAAGATGGTGCAAATCCCATTAGAACTGCACCAACGAGAAACGTTGATGCTGCTAATACTATAGTCAAACGTCGACCGATCAAATCAGATGTTTTCCCAGCTAGGAGTGAACCAAATAATGAACACACATTCAAAGAACCAACCAATATCTCTACTTCAATAGTTGAAATGTGAATGTTTTCTTTGATGAAAATGATCGCACCACTCATCACACCAATATCTAAAAACAAAATATTACCATTCATATCAGATAAAGATGACAATATATATATATAATTAAAGAAACACTCACCATAGCCGAGTAGAATTGAAGTTGCAGAAGCCAGTAGAGCAGCCGCAAAGGCATATTTGTTAAGAACGGGTTTTCTAGCACCAGGGACATCACGGGACGAACTGTTTTCCAAAGAATCCATATCCGAAAACCCAATGACTGGTTTCTTTCAAATGTTGTTTTAAAAAACTTGGCGATGATCAATAATAATATTAGGCATGACTCTGCAAATGAAAAGTGTTCTTGGACTAATTAATGTATAAGGCGATATTATCATGGTGTCACCACTGTCTATCGATATGTTGGATTGATGTTAATGCTATCCAAACTACTTAACAAAATCCTTCTGCATCTCCTACTTTTACTCCCTTTCTTTTGCTTCACGGAGAATCTCTTTTATATACTATCTCTCCTTCTATATTAATGTTGTTGTACTTCAATTCTAGGAAAATTATATGATGAGATCTGTAAGTGTAATTTTAAATTTTAACCAACAAATTTAATAGAGTAACACTTGTTTATATATAAAATATTATAAATTAAAATAATGAAAATAAAGAGAAATGATGGCAATGGTTATAGTAGGGAATTTTGAAAAAATTTCTTAATTCACTCTTGATTTAAAATTTGAAATATAAGAATAAACACAATTTAACATCTTCCAATGCACCTTCTTTTACATTGATAATAACGCAGATACTAATTTAAGTTAAAACTCAATCAGTTTAGTAAATTATCATTATAATTTTTTTAATATATTAAATAATTGAGATGAGATAAAAAGATGTTAAAATTTGAAACCTAACAGTGTAACAAAAAAATTATTACTATTATTTTAATTTTTTTACCAAATCACCATTGTTTTATTATTTATATAAAGTATTTTAAATAAGAGAAAATATAATCAAATATTTCAGATAGTAAAAAGACTTTTGGGGCAGCAACTAGTGTTGGGCTGTTGCTAGGATTTGACAAGTATTTATCTATTAAAATATATAGTTAAAGAATTAAATGGTGAAAATAAATATATTAAAACTCAATTTCAGATCTCTTAAAAAAATTGATTTCTATTAATTAATGTAAAGCTAATAAATGATGTGGACTTGTGCATAGAAGTCCATTTTAAAAGAATAAAAGCAAGAGAATGTTTGCATAATTATAAAAAATTCCGTTGCCTGAAGCATGGTCTTGGTAAGAATCTCTCTGTCTCTCTCTCTCGCGCGCGCGCGCTACGTTATTCACTTTTCTGGCTCTTCAAAATTCCTTTGCTTCCATTGAAGAAGCCACAAGGGTTCCAGATTTCTCCCTATTTACTTCTTTTGCCACTCTGCTCTTCTCTTCTTTACTCTTTAGAGTTTTTACTCATGTCTGATTTTTTGGAGGAAACCTCAATTTACTAGTTTATTTTAATATAGTGATGACACGCCACCGTTTTTCTCGTTTTCTTTGAAAAAAACCTGACTCCTTGCAGTTTCTGTTGCAGACTGTGGACATCGAAAACTCCGTCTTATAGCGCAAAAGTCAAGGTATCTTATGCACCGAGTGTGTTCGAAAAAATTCCTCTAAGAAATTAAATTACTAGAAAGGTTTGAAAATGATCCCAAAGCAATTTCGTATATTGGGAAAAGGCGCTGCGATTGTTTTTGGAGGATTTATGACTCTCAATCTTGCAGCTACCGTTGCCATTGGTGCATTTCGCTCTGTAGCCGAAAGGAATCGGGTAAAAGACAATTTGCCAACATATTCTCTTTTTCTTGTTTTCTTAATTTCAATCTTACTCTCTGGGTTTTGTAGAGAAAATTTGCCTTGCCTTGTGGGGTTTGTAAAGGGAAAGGATTTTACTTATGCAAGCTGTGCAACGGAAATGCTACAATAAAGTGGTCACCTTTGTATGATCCTATTCATATTAACCCTTGTGTTTGCCCTACATGTGATGGTAACAGGTTAACCTTCTTTCTTTTTATCCATTCAATACTGTGTTTTCTTCTCAGAGAGGATTTTCTATTGGTTTCTGATAGTTTCTCTCTCTCTCTCATGGGATTATTACAGGGTGCAGCGTTGCTTAAACTGTCTTGGCAAAGGTTATAGTTGACTACTACTTAACTTGTAGGAGTTTCGATTGTCATTGCTTTATAATTCTGAATTCCATTTTGTAAGTGAATAATTTTCTGCTATGTATTAGAGCCTTATTCTTGCTGCTTTATAATCTATGTTACACAGTCTTCATGGCAATCAGAAAATCAAGAAGCCATCTCGCAATGTAATGAGGTACTTCAAATCTCTATAGAAATCCTGTCTCCTTTATGTTGGCCATCTTGAAACTTGTGTTACTGAAACTAGATGACTGTTATCTTTCCAAGGTCTTGTTATTTCATTTCATCCTGACATTCAAAATTTTGATGAACTGCTTGCTTTCTGCGATTGTCTCCGACAAGATCAATGAAATGAACTACTGCTACCTGATTTTGTTCTTTGCTAATTACTAGAAAACTACAATAGGATTGCATGTTCTACGAGCTGCTGTAGGTCATGACCCCAGTTTGCATGATGGTTGCCAAGTTACTGTGATTTACAGTACAATTGAATTCGCAAATCCTATTAAAGTGAGTTGGTGCTGGGAAATCCAATTTTTTTTCCTTTGAACTCTTTTAGATCACTTTCTTAATCGCATGAATTATAATTAGATCAATAGCTCCTTCAAATGGAGTATGTTCCTTGGATTGGGAAGAAACTATATATATATTGGTATTTTTCATTTCCGTTTTACAGTCTTCGCAGTTCGTGATTATCTTTCCTTACAATGTCGCCTCCATCTCTCCTTGGAATGCAATGTCTTACTATTGCACTCAACACTTGTAAGTTTATAATTATAAATTTAACTCTTAACATTACTATTTTGTCATTATGATTCTAATTGATTTTCATTTTTTGACCCTTAACTTTCAAATGTTTGGATGAATAAGATAATTGAATTGTTGAAACTTTACCAATACTAAAGTGGTAACCTACATGCTATTTTACATGTATTTGAATTTTTTAAAAATTTTTTAGGTTAAAATTTTAATAATCTAATCAATTTTCATTAAAAAAATAATTTAATTAATTTTTGAAGTTTAAGGGTTAAAGTAATAAAAATAAATAATTCAACATAAAAAGATATAATCAATAAAACGTTAAATTTAATCGTTATCTTAAAACTATAAGAAAGAAACTACCTTAATCTAGTTCATTTCAATTTTATTTTCTTTCTTTGACTGTGATCATTTTTAATAAAATGTATAATGTATATTTGTGTAAATTACACCAATTGTTTATAAATTATGTTTAGGTTATTCAACTTTTAAAGGTTATATAAGAACCATTAATATTATAGACTGATCCATTAACTTCTATTAAGGAGATGATGTGACATATTAATTCAAAGGGTTAATAACTAAATTGACCCCTAAATTATAATTTTTCTTTGAAAAGTTGAATTATGCTTAAAGTATCATTTTGATACTTTTGAAAAAAGATTTATAAAAAAACTTCAAAATAAAAAAATTTGAACGGAAAAATATAAATAAAATAAAATATGAAAGTATGTAAAAGATCATATATATAAATTTAGAAATTATATATATTTTTAATATTAATCTCTAGAACTACCCATACTCCCTTTTAACTTATAAAAGTATAATACGATTTAGTACGCTCGAACTCACTTCATATGTGAAATTTTTAAAAATAATTACAAAATCAACTGTTAAAAAAATTTGCAACCTTCTTGCAACAATGGAGCCCAAATTTTATTTTTTGAGAAATTTTTTAAACTTTACAAGTAATTTCTACCTTCTGATTGTTCTTTTTCTTCATTCTTGTTTTTCAATTTCTACCTTCTTGCAACAATGGAACCCAAACTTAATCAAAGAAAAAGAATCCCATATCTTCATCGCTCTCCTCTCCCTTCCTTTTTCTCCTCAACCGCAGGAGCCTCTGCGACAGCAGCACCTCCACCTCCGATGAAGCCTCTACTTCCACATCTCCAATAATCATGTGGAAAACGGCAGAATTATGGGTGACGACAGAACCTGAAAGTTGTGTTAGTTTTGATGAGAAATGTGATGTAAAGTTTCTAAAAGAGAAGTTTTTTGGTGATGGTGGCACTAAATCATCCATTAACAAACCTTTGACCTCTAAACTATAACTTAATTTAGATTTCTATTGAGATTGAAATCTTAAAAGATGTATAATGAACAAAATTCGGGGTTTTGCTGAGATAAAGATAATAGTTAATGAGAAATTCATTTCTTTTATTTTCTTGAATTTTTTATATAATTTTTTATTGAATTCTTTTAAAAATGCATTGATTTGGAAGAAACCTTTTAATCAATTTTAGTTATAGTTCAAAGGTCAAATTAAAGTATCACATTATTATTTCGTTAATAAAATAACAAAAGTTAATAAATGAATTATTAAAATATAATAATTTAATAATATTAATAATTATTTTGTAAGTTTTGAAAGTTAAGTAATTAAAACGTAATTTTAAATAGATTTAAATGATAATCGGTGTAATTTATCTTATATATTTTTATATTTGAATCCAATAAAATAATTAAAAAATATTTTTAATTATGAAATGATTGAACAATTTTTTGAAAAAAGGAAATTATGAATCTAAATAGCTTGAGTCAAATGTAAAATAATTTATTTAAATTATTACGTGTAGAAAAATAATAGTATTTTTGTGTATGATATTAATCGTAAGCGCAGCCGCCAGCGAGTGAACAGCTGTATTCACAAAACCTCCGCTAAGGAAGTTTAAGAAAATAAAAAAGATAAAGCGCGCGTGTGGTAATTAGTTCTCCGTCCTCGTTGAATCCCGGAACGGCGCCGATTTTAAAAATAATTATTCAAATTTCGGAAGAACAAAAATTTATTGAACAAAAACTTATCCACGTCAGCTTCCACCTTATATATATAAGATGCCCCCTATTTTTTCTCTAACACTTATTTTTTTTTCTAATCCTTTTTGTTTGGATTTTGGAGCTCAAACAAAAAAGGAAGCTGGAAAGAGCCCTAAGTAGGAAAAAAAGCTGCCTCTCCCTCTCTTCCTTTAGTTTTCTTTTTCTTTCGGCTTCTCTCACTATTCAAATCCCTAATCACCAAATTTAAATTCTGTTAGTATTTAAAAGAGAGAAGAAAAAAAATTGAATCCAGTTTAAAGGATCTTAGCCTCCAAATCAAATCGGGAGTCGGTTCGTTTTTTTTTTCTATTGACGCCTCGAAGTTGAAGTTGCTGGTAATTATCTAATTCGAAAAACCTCTTGTTTTTCATTTCTATTGGGGTTTCGAAGGGCTCGAGTTTACCCTGATCTGATCGATTCCAGTAATTTTCTTCGAGTTATTAGAAGTTCCCGATTCGATTTCTTTTTTCTTTCACGTATTTATTTCATTGCGAAAGACTTTTTTTTGTCGGGGGTTTTGCACTTCATGTTTTTGTTTTATTCGAAATCGATTTAATTTGTTTAATTTTGGAGCTCAAAGAAATTTTATTCCTGAGATTATTATCGCTTCGGATATTTTGTCCTTTTTTTTTTTGGTATTTCGATATCACTCTCCGCTTGAATTTAACATTTTTTTATTGCGCATGAAATTAAATTTGATGCTATGTAAAGTGCTAGTTTTGTTTGGGATACTTGCCGCAGTTTCTTATAGTTGAGTTTCAGTCTTGATAATTGATAAGGTTACATGTCGGGTTAATCTCTTTTGGATGAAAATAAATAAATAAAGATTTGTGGGAAGATTACTAATGGATAGTTTCGCCGTTTTCGGTTCATGTTGGCACTAGCTTTGCTTAAGGATTTTTTATCTTGTTCTAGTTGGTTGTAAGAAGTAAGCTTTTGTGCAAAAAGAAGTAATTGTTTATGATAGTGCCTGAGACAATTGTAGGACCCTAATGAAGCAAACAGATGGAAAACAGCATCAAATTTTCGAAGGAGTTACAATTGCACAAGAGTACTATTTGCTGGATTTGATAAGGCCTGGTGATTGTGGAATAAGATGTTGCAATTGATGGGTGGTTTGTCTTCTTTTGAATTCAAGTGATTTAGATTTTAGATTGTTTTGACTTTTTGAGTTGTTTAACTTTAAAGCATGAGGAAAATTTTTTGAAACCAACTGAACTAAGGTAGTGTCCGTTTGGATTTTGGGAATTTGCCCTTGATTGGGAGTTATTGAATTATATTTAAGATTAACTTCGGTTCTGACTTATTGTTACTATGATGCAGTTCTAGAATCATCTCTGCTACAATCATAACTAGCAGCATCATTTCTCCTTATATAGTTGTTGAATGCCAATTAATTGGCCGACAGATTTATTTACTTATTTTTGTGACATCAATATGCTATTTCTAGCACTTATCTGATATTGTGAAATTTCATTTTTAAATATACAATATCTTCTCTTTTTTATTTTTTCCCGTGAAATCTATGATATGTTTGTGAAGCTTTGGTTTTCCATTTTCATACATTGTATCTGTACTTGGGATTTTCTTTATTTATTTTTACTTGTTAGCCTTGTCTCAGTTCTTTTTGCTTCTGAATCTTATACTCTTTAATGCATTAACTAGTGATGGTGTTATGTTTTGTATTTTAATCAGTCAGTTTCTGCCTTCTCAAAGGTCCAGTAACTTAACATTAGTTTTGGCACGTTAGAGAGTTCAACATGCCGAAGGTGAGAAGAGATCGTTCCCTATCTTCTGATAGGTGTAGGAGATCTCCCTTTTCGTGCCACCAATCTTCGCCCAAATTCCCTTCTGAAACTGAGGAAAATCTAAAGGAATGGGAGGATGCCAGGTGCCCAGTCTGCATGGAGCATCCTCACAATGCAATTCTGCTCGTATGTTCTTCCCATGAGAAGGGTTGCCGTCCATACATGTGTGATACAAGTTATCGCCACTCTAACTGTTTTGATCAGTTTCGCAAGTCATTTTCAGATACCTCCGCGACGACACCACAAGATCCTCAACAAGGAGCTCAACTTGTAACCACAAACCTATCACCAGTTGTGAATGCAACTTCAGAATCAACTGTCTCCGAGTTGCGGGAAGAAAGGACTGAGGAAGGTCCCTCCAACCCATCTATTGTCTCATGTGAAAATCAGGTGCTCCCAAAACTAGTATGCCCTCTATGTCGTGGTGAGGTAAAAGATTGGGTTGTTGTAGAGCCTGCTCGTCATTTCATGAATGCCAAATCTAGAAGCTGTTCCTCTGAAACATGTAATTTTACTGGTTCCTATAAAGACCTAAGGAAACATGCTAGACTAGAGCACCCTGCTGCCCGCCCATCTGAGGCTGATCCTGAGCGACAACGAAACTGGAGGAGGTTGGAGCGTCAAAGAGACCTTGGAGACTTGCTCAGCACACTTCAATCTTCATTTGGGGAGGAGAGGGCTGATGACAGCATTTTGCCAATTGATGATGGAAGTTGGCTCACCGTCTTTTTCCTTATTCGAGTGTTTCAACCGGGGTCTAGTCCTAGGAGCAGCAGTTGGTCTGGCACCTCAAGAGCAAGGGCTCAACTAAGTATTAGGAGGAGATCCACAAGACTGTGGGGAGAAAGCTATGATGGGGAACCTGGATCTACCAGAGATGAGGACAATGAGTCTTCAGATAGTGGATCATTTCCTTGGAGGCGCCGTGTAAGGCGACGGACATCTTCCGATAATCAACCATGACTGTCATTGTATCTTTAATGTGCTCTGTTTCTTGTTTGCATGTGAAAGCTTCAATTGTAAGTGTCATGCAAATTCATATACATCTTTTAATTGTTTGCTTTAGTTCCTTCTTGGCATAGCTATAATAGATTATAATATGGTAACCGAACTGATTCCAATTTTTGGTGTTATAGGCTGGACAACAAGAGGAATATATAGAGTCCATTGCTCGAGCGTCTCTTGTATCTGTTGCGCACAGCGTGGAACAAAGTTGGGGTCCCCAGTTGTTGGGTGTTTTTATCAAATGAGTGAACAAATTTTAAGGTATCTGGGAACTTGGAATCATGCAGTATACCTTTTTCTGATTGGCAGCAATTTTATATTCTGTCTTTATGGCTGCAATAATTTGAAGGCTTACTTTTTATGAGGGACATTTGTTTCTGGGTTCGTTGAACAACTGTTATGATGTTCTATTCCTGCCAGGTCTGCCATTTGTTTAAAGATACTATGTTCTAATTAAAATGAATTCAACGGAGTCAGCTCAGTTAAAGAAAACCCAAATTCAAGCCCTATGTGGTGGTAATTAGAGTGTGTGCAATGCTAACCAAGGATAAGATGCCAACTCATAGAGATGTATTTCTTAATAATGAATTTTTCAAGGGAATATTTATTAATAATGATATAATAAATAAATAAATAAACATGTTATTTTAAAACATAATTAATATAAAATATTGTATTTATGTTTGACTGAGGGAAAAAATTATACAAAACGCGATTATTTTTTTAAAATCCTCATTTTGGGATTATTTCATTATCTTTCATCTTACTTTTAAATTCCATGACATCGATTGGAGTTTCATTTCGCATGCCTTAGTTCACGAATACATTTTTTTTTCAGCAACGAATATAAATTGTTATTGGACCATAATAATTTTTGTAATACATCTAAAATATTTGATTTATCATTTAATATATACGCTGAAGGGTAAGTTAGACAAAAAAAAAATCAATTAGTTCTTTTAAGAAAAATGCATTTAATTAAGTCCTTGCATTTTTAAATTGTATTAGTTAAGTACTTTCATCAACATTTTCCATTTTTAACCATTATTTCACTGGCATAGCCATTAACGGAGTTAATGTAGTAGTCCTATGTTAGCAAAAATAAAAATTTAAAAGTTGCATGAGCTATTTGTATGAAGTTTATAAACTAAATCGCTTATATAAAAGTATGGAAATCTAAATTCTCACTAATTCATGGTCAGTTATCTTGACCACTCCATTCGAGTTGGTACAGGAATTATATCTGTCATCCAAACGAATAAGCAATATTGTCATTATAAAAACAAATGAAAATAAAAGAAATTACAAAATATTAAATTAAAACAACAAGAAATTGAGAGAAATTAAATGAAAAATTGAGAATCAAATAGTTGAGAGAATTGAGAGAATAGGATTTGAATGCAAAAGCAAGAAAATGTGTTAGGTTTATATAGCAAATAAATTAGCAGTTAGGGAAAAAAAAATTAGCCATTTAAAAAAAAAATTAGAAATTAGTCGTTGGGACTTTTTGACCGTTTCACAAAAACGCATCCAGCAGGATGTGTTTTTAGTCGAGATCACAATAGGGACGCTGAAAGTACGTCTTATATGTAACAGCTCAATTTTTTAATGGTGTCGAAAATAGTGATTTGAGGCCACCAAATCCAGCAAGTAAGTTTGTAAATATTATTATTTAATATTTACGAGTCAAATATGGTTTTAAAAAGGTTTTTAAATTCATAATTTGTGTTTTATAATGATTTATTATGTTAGGTGGTTTTAAAAAGTGAGGTATCAGGACCTCGTTTCTATAAACCAAGTCGTAAATATTTTATAAGTATTTATGGAGTGTCATTAAGATGGTATTAAAGTTTTGTTGAAAAATGTTAATGTTTTGATAACCAATTAATGAAAAATGACTAAATTGAAAAGGTGTAAAACTTGTTAAATAATAATTAGGTGATTAAATGGCTTAGTTAATAAATAAAGAAGGACCTAAGTAATAATTGTACCTAAATTTAATGGATGAGGCGGTATAACAGAAAATAATAATAAAATAAAGCCATTCAATGGCAAAATTATAATTTTGGTGAAATTATAATAAAACAAATTAGATTTGGATAGTTTTTTAGACATTTCTTCTTCAATTTTCGATTGAAAACAGACATAGAAGAGAGCTTAAGCTGGTTCTTCAATTTTTTCTTCATATGAGTTCAATGCACCTGTTTCTTGTAAATTTTATATTTTTGAGATTGTTACAATTAGGTCCAACTAAATCTTACCTTAGTTTTTTATTTTATTAAAAATTTTGAAAGTTTCATTTGATAAATATCAGATGTTTTTGATGAATAACATGAATTTAGAGCTTTGATTATGTTATATGATGATTTTATAAAGTGATTTTGTTAAATATTGATTTTAGGATTAAATTGTGAAAAGGTTAAAAATACAAGGGTTTGTTGTGAAATTATTGCATAAATGGGATTTTTTTGAATATCATGAACATTCGGATAGCTTGGGTTTATATTAAAAAATGATTAATTTGCATGTTTTGGGCTTAGGGACTAAATTGAATAAAAGTACAACTTTAGGGGTAATTTTGTAAAAATATAAAAATACCCAAATTACATGAAATGAATTGTTTTATTGTCTAAATTAATATATGGAATGAAATTATTAATTTAGATCAAGGTCGAGTGGAATATTGATAAAATAGAAAATTATCCAAATGCTCCTGAATCTTGGTATTTCTGCAATTTAACCAGGTAAGTTCGTATGAACTATATTCTATATAATTTTGATTAAAGTGAATGTTAATTGGTGATTGGTATTATATATATATATGTTCTATTGTTGGAATTGAATTATTGTTGGAAATATATTAACGAATTTAATACTCAGTTTGGATTGAACACGGGATTTGAGTACATTTGTAAATTGGTGTATGGTGGTATTGGAGGGAGATATTAGCATATTACCCAAGTAAATTGGGGTTCAGCATTTGTTGGGAAATCTCGTGTTTTACTTTCTGTTTAGAGTGATTTGGGTGGATCAACTCTTACGAGCTTTTGTTCAGCTCTCACGAGCTTCTGTTCAGCTTTTATGAGCTTCTGTTAACAATGTACTCTTATCCGTAAGTTGTTCTTCAATTTGGGAAAGTATTGGTAAAGTGATTTATTTAATGAATTTGAAAGTTATCCAACGATATTCTAAATGGTTCAACGGACAATGTTCTGTTACGAGATGAAATGAGTTTGATACAAACTAATACATATATATACACGAAATACATGGAAATGATGGTATATGATATATTGATATATAATGATATATTGAAATGGATGATATATGTATATGAAAAAATGGTAAGAGAATGATATGTATCATGACATGAACATGTATAAATATCTTTGATATGTTGATACGTGGAAATTATGTAAGTTGAGACGAGTAATAAACTCAAGTGTGACATGTTGAGATTATAAGGTTATTGATGTTGAATTTGTATGAAATATGTTCAAGTATCCTAACAAGTGTTATTGTTTAATACTTAGGCAAATGCCAAGCTGTTGGTTGAATGGTAATATGTTTAATTATAAGTTGTATAGAAATAGTAGGTGTTCAAATGAAAGTATGCTTGAGCTCATGAACGAGTGGTAAGGTTTAAAGTTATTTAAAATCTTTCTATGCTAGGGATGATATGTATAACTGATGCTGTGGATTTATTCACCTTGTGAGTTGTTGAGTATGGCTTCATGAATCTTTCGGTATCGATATTGGATTGTTTTTTATATGTATAAATTTCATATTTGAAATGAATTGATATGATTAAAGTTTATACAAGCTGTATAAATTTCATATTTGAAATGAATTGATATGATTAAAGTTTATACAAGCTTACTAAGCATTCATTGCTTACGTAGTTGTTTTCCTTTACTTTTAGATTATCGGAAGCTCGATCAAGCTGGAAGCTTATCAGAGTTATATCACACTATCCATCGGTTCTATTGGTACTTTCAAATGTTTTAATTTTGGTTATAACAACATGTATAAGTATATTGATTAATGTTGGCCTATATGTATTTTGTTGAGATTAACCACTTATTTGGCTTATGTTTTGGCACATTTTAGGTTGTTCATATTTACCTTATATGGTTGATGCGTAGTTTGTTTTATAGCTATATGGTGAAAGGTAAAATGTTAGCCAAATGTGTATTCTATACGTGTGTTTTGGGATGTGAAGAATTGATCATGAATCGGTACCTTAATATGTAAGGTATATATATCTAAATATGTTAGTATTTGAAATACATTTTAGCTCCAAATGGTATGTTTTGGTAGGCAAGTGACTTGGTTTGAAATAATGCAAATTAGCTTGGTAAACTTTGGGTACAAATATGCATATAAGTTAATTATACATATGAATATTTTGAATACATGAATACACATGTTATAAGCGTCATCTAATGTGTCTAAAGGCATATCGGTTGTATGTGAATATATTATATGTTTAAAGCTTTATTTTGGCTTGCTTTGGATGCCTAATTATAGCTTGTTGATGTGCATAATGTTGATTGTAGGTTGACACAAAATTGGGTGAGAAATATGGCTTGTAAAATGGTCTATTTTTGTTCACACGGGTAGAGACACGGGCGTGTGACTTAGCCGTGTAACCCAAGTCAGTATACTCACACGGGCATGGACACGGGCTAAGACACGGCCGTGTGTTCCTATTTTGAATGTCCATACCGCCTAAGCCACGGGCATGTCTCATGGTCATGTGAGTCACACGGCCGTGTGACCCTTGCAGTGTTGAAAATTTTAAATGTTTTTGAAATTTTTTTTGAGTTTTTGATTTAGTCCCGATTTGTTTCTAATGCGTAATTTGGGCCTCGAGGGCTCGTTTAAGGGACAATATGTATGATTTTGATTGATTTTTGACATGAATGCTATGTGATATGAAATGTTTCCATTTTTTGTCTATTTGATTTGTAAACTCCAATAATGCTCCGTAATCCTGTTCTGACGATGAATTTGGGTTAGGGGTGTTACGCTATAAGGCACGCTTTTTGTCACCTTACTGAAAACACCTCTTGTGGATATGTTTTTTGTTTTTATCTCCGAAATCAGTCTATTTTTTATTTTTGAAAAATGACATTTTCTGCTAATTTTCCCTCCTAAAAAGTACTAGTAAAATTAAAAAATAGATACATATCTATTTTTTTTAAATAAAACCGTTTATAAATCATTGGGCCTGAATCAAAAATAGGAGAAGTCCACCAAAACAACTTACAATCCAAAGCAAATCCAAAAAACAACAAAAATTAAATGGGTAGAGAAACAAACGAACTAAAACAGATAAATGAAAAGAAAACCAAACAAAACTTCATCTTCTCCAACCAAACAAGCTTCAGACACTGTGCGTGTTAATCAAATCGAACAATAAATGGCAAAATCTTCCAAAACCGACAATCACCCTGAAGAGAAAGCAGTTGAGATGGGCCACCCTATACCAGAATTTCTCAACTTCATCAAAAAATTAGAAAATGGGTCATGGAGAACGACTGTTCTGACGATCAAAATCAGCCACTTCCATGGCTTTCAAAGGCACTTCCTCCACCCAGAACATATCTCCTCCAATTCGCATTCCCTCGACAGCCATTGCATGCGCTGCTCCGTTCCCTTCTCTCGCAATGAACTGGAATCGACAAAAACGAAATTTCCTCGCCAAGTTCTTCACGTCCCAGGTAAACGGTCTAGTCTCCCAATAATCTTCGCACGTTTGTTGAATATTATTTACCACCAGTCTCGAATCACTCTCGAGAATAACTTTTGGAAAACCCAAATTCAGGGCAAATTGGAGCCTATGGAGAACAGCAAGCGCTTTAGCCATCACCACCGACTGTACCAGGTAATGTTCTTGAAAACCCGACCCCATTATAAATCCCTCATCATTCCTGATAATAAAACCTGACACTGCTCGTTTTTTGGCAACTGATACTCCAGCATCGACGTTAATTTTCACCCACCCTTGCGGAGGGGCCATCCATCTCACCATGGACCTTGGCTGAGGATGCTTCAAATTTTCAGCACAACTACGATATTCCAACCCAAAACCCCTAATGAAGGTAACAATTTCTTCCAAACTTTGCGTCATTCTTTCATGAACAAGTTTATTTCGAGAGAGCCAGAGCGCCCAAATGGTAACAACAATTAACCCTTTTTTGTTCCTATCAGAGTTCTCCAACAGCCAATTCAACCATTCATTAAAATTTGAATTTGCCATTGAACTCAGCCACTTGACTTCTAAATTGGACCAAACTTGCGCAGCCAACACACAATCTCAAGCAACATGAGTAGAAGATTCACCCCATTGGCAACAACGCGGGCAAATGTTATCAGAAAGCAGCCTCCTAAAATGTAAGTTCTGAAAACTGGGCACTTAGTTTTTCACAAATTTCTAGATTAATATGCGAATTTTTGAAGGAAATTATAAACTTCATATCTGCTGAAATATTTTTTGCTCATTGGTGTTCATATTAGAATTGTCCAGTAGCATTTTATAGCCACTCTTCACAGAGTAGATACCAAAATTCTCGCTAAACCAAACTACCTTATCAGATTGATCAGTAGTAGGAATAAGTAGGCTCATAATCTGGTCAGCTTCATCCACCGAGAATGTAACGCCCCGAACCCGAGACCGTCACCGGAGTCGAATACGAGGTGTTGACAGACCTTTAAAATTTTTTCCAGACACTGCCCAGTCTGAGTACTAGTCGCTTCAAAAATCATATCTTGAGTTTCACAACTCGAAAATCAGTTTTGTGATTTTTCCCTGAAACTAGACTCATGTTTCCACCTATATATTTTTTTCTAGAATTTTTGGTCGGGCCAATTAGTACAGTTTATTAGTCAAAGTCTCTCATGTTACAGGGGTCGACTACACTGACCTTTTCCCATTACGACTGGGATATCTCTCTGCACAGGGCTTCAATACTAATGCCGTTTGTTTCTATGGAAACTAGACTCAGAGAGGAATCCATACATATATGGTATGACCCCTAATTATCTCTGGTCAATTTATAGTGAATTTCCAAAGGCGGAACAGTGAATCCAGAAACTGTTCTGGCCCTGTTCCACAAGAACCCGAATATCTCTTTCTGTACTGTTCCTATAATTGTTTCGTTACTTCCATATGAAAGTAGATTCATCAAGGTTCGATTACATAATTTATTCACTATTTAATTCCACTCCTACGAATTTATGTGATTTTTCAATTCTACACCACTGTTGCTGTCAAAATCTGTTTTCAAGATAAACTTTACCTATTTTGTGGTTACCATGGACCAACTAGGGTTTTGCCATACATAGGTCCACATGTGATCATATTTAGCCATTCCAATGGCTGATCATTAGCCCAACACTTCCATTTCAATCCATAGTCACATCGTGAAACCATATATATACATACATAAACACAAATGGTCTAATGCCATACTCCACATCTACAAGCCATTTTCGCATGGCTTTACACACATACATCACAAAAGAACTTAAACAACAGGGGGTAATCCTATACATGCCATATCCAGAGTTCAACTAAATAGTACCAAAAGAGCTTGATAGTGTAGATGACTTCGACTTCGCTGATCCCGAATCCGATAGCTAACGAACAAAATCTATAAAACAGAGAGCCAAAGCAACCGGGTAAGCATTTTTAAGCTTAGTAAGTCTCAAGTAATGAAATCGGCTTTGACTACAGTATTACATTCACATAGCTAACTAAGTCATTTTATTTACACACATTCTCATAATCCTACTTACTTCACACTTCATCAACATATATACACAAGGTATCAACCTTTCTAAAAGCCGAAAATTCGTTAGCCGATCGCACGAATACTATTTAAAACGAATCGACTTTTCCAATGCACATGCAACATACCTTATCGTTCGGGTTGGTCGAGCATATTTATTGAATTAGTTACAGCACAAAACGCTCACATTCAAACCCAAGTTTCTTCGGTATTTAACCGAATACAACCGCAAACACATTTGCCTTCGGGTCTTAACCCGGACATATCAACTTGCATAATTGCCTTCGGGTCTTAGCCCGGATATATCATCTCGCATAATTGCCTTCGGGTCATAGCCCGGACATATTAACTCGCATAATTGCCTTCGGGTCTTAGCCCGGATATATCAACTCGCATAATTGCCTTCGGGTCTTAGCCCGGATATATTAACTCGCATAATTGCCTTCGGGTCTTAGCCCGGATATATTAACTCGCATAATTGCCTTCGGGTCTTAGCCCGGATATATTCCAATGCTCATGCACACATATATCAATAATCATAACACATCCATATCATTTCTTCGTTACTAAGGCTCAAACACAAAACATTTATTAAACCTTTCAAATTTCGGCTCAGTAGCCGCACACAAGAGCATAATTTCAATTGGCTTTATAACATAGTCTCTAAGCACATTCGACTATCCGTCATAGTATGACTATTCATTTCAATATAATTCAAGTAGGGTCATTACTCGAAGACTTACCTCAAATGTCGTCGAACGACTTCAACGGCTATTCAATTACTTTTTCCTTCCCTTTATCGGATCTAGTTCCCCTTTGCTCTTGAGCTTAAGTTCAACAAAATTTAAAATAGTCATTAATCGACTATTCAAGTATTACTTTCAGAATAATATTATATATATTGATCCGACTTTCACACACATAGATTATAGCAAGCTTTATATTAATCAATAAATAATTCATCGGCAAACTTTCATTAATGTTTACAACAAAATCACATATTCACTACGAGCTGTTTCCTGAGCAGTAGTTACTAAATTACTTATAACTGGAGCTACTAAACTCCAAATCACTTGCCGTTAATTTTCCCTGAATATAGACTCGTATATCTTCCATCCATAAAATTTCAGAATTTTAGGCTTGGCCAATCAATACCAGATTTTTCTTAAAGTTTCCCCTATTTCACTGTTTGACTATTCTGACCACTCTTCACTACGAATCCAATTTCTCACTTTACAGAATTCCAAATGTGTTGTATTTAATCTCATTTGAAACTAGACTCATTAAGGAGTCTAAGCATATAAATTTTATCTTATAATCATTTTTGTACAATTTATAATGATTTTCTAAAAACAGAACAGGGAATCCAGCAGTCATTTTGACTCAGCCCCACAATACTTCAAATATCTCAAGATCGGTAACTCTTTTGTTTTTATAGTTTCTTTTGTAAGAAAATAGACTCTTCAAGCTTTAATGACATAATTCACTCAGCTTCTAACTCAACTCCCACAATTTATAGTGATTTTTCCAAAATCACTTTACTGCTGCTGTCCTAAAGAGATTATTGGCAATTCACTCTTTCACACATTCTTTGTATACATATTATTTAATTATTTATCACCCTAGATATTATTAGCTAAATAGATCAATTGTACATATATACCGCCAAGACCGTACGTAATAATCTTACTTATACATAACACTACTCAAATTCTTCGAAAGCATACTAACAAAAATATCATGTACTATGCCGAACCTTTAGGAAATCAAGCACCTAATTTATCCATTTCAAAACACCCAATCGGCATTTGCTCAAGACATTAAGCAAAGTCTAGGTTCGGCTATTACACATATGAGTATTAGAAATTATAGTTTTTAACAAGATCAACTTCTTTCATCAACAATTTCTTCATCAAAACTTAAAGATAAAAATCAAATTCCTTCCTTATCTACCATAACCGAATGTTCAATTCAACCATCCAAATTCAAAGTTTTGGCATGGGCTAAGTAAGTAGCATGATGAGTAACCTAAAACAAACTAGAATTTAAAAAAAATCTAACTTGATTTACTAACCTTCCTTAGGTTTCAATGGCCGAATGTTTGCTCCCCTTTCTCTCCCTTTTGGTTCGGCTAAGAAGAACAAAGTTAAGACTTTGTTTTCTTCCCATTCTTCCTATTATTCATTATGTCTCCAATAACCCAATTTCCTATTATAATATCTAATTCAACAAATAAATTGCCCATCATCAATCCATCTTGGCCGGCCACTATAAGGGAATTGGGCAAATTTGACATGCAAGTCCACCTTTGTGTTGACATGCACTAATAAGCCCTTTAAAATTAGCCTATCACATTTCACCATGTCTCATGTTGATCCCTATTTAATAATTCCTCATACAATTGGCAAAATTAGGGAATGAAATTTCCACATATGCATGTACACACATAATAAGCATAGAATATAACAATTAATTATTTTCATAACTCGGTTTTGTGGTCCCGAAACCACTTCCCGACTAGGGTCAATTTAGGGCTGTCACAACTCTCCCCACTTAGGAAATTTTCGTCCCCGAAAAACTTACCGGTAAATAGGTTTGGGTATCGTTCTTTCATCGAGCTCTCGGTCTCCCAAGTAGCTTCCTCGACCCCGTGTTTGAGCCATAACACCTTTACTAGCGGAACTCTTTTGTTTCGCAACTCCTTCACTTCACGAGCTAGGATACGCATCGGTTCTTCTTCATAGCTCATGTCGACTTGAATTTCAACCTCTGATGGGCTAATTATATGCGATGGATCAGATCGATAGCGTCGAAGCATCGAAACATGAAAGACGTCATGAATCTTTTCAAGCTCTGGGGGCAAAATCAATCTATACGCAACCGGACCAACTCGTTCGGAGATTTCGTACGGCCCGATGAATCTTGGGCTCAACTTGCCCTTACGGCCGAACCTGAGTATCTTTTTCCAAGGTGAAACCTTAAGGAACACTTTGTCTCCCACCTGATACTCGATGTCTTTTCGTTTCAAATCTGCGTACGACTTCTGACGATCCGTGGCTATCTTCAGACTTTCACGGATTACCTTTACTTTCTGTTCAGCATCTCTAATCAAATCAACTCCGAAAATTTTACTTTCACCGAGCTCGGTCCAAAACAATGGTGTACGGCATTTACGACCGTACAAAGCCTCGTAAGGTGCCATCTTAATACTTGATTGAAAACTATTGTTGTAAGCGAATTCAATCAAAGGTAAGTGCCGTTCCCATGAACTACTGAACTCGAGGATGCAACATCTCAACATATCCTCAAGTATCTGAATTATCCGCTCGGATTGACCATCGGTTTGGGGGTGAAAAGCAGTGCTAAAATGCAGCTTGGTACCCAGAGCTTCTTGCAATTTCTTCCAAAATCGTGAGGTGAATCTCGGATCTCTATCCGACACGATAGAAACAGGTACCCCGTGTAATCTCACAATTTGATAAACGTACAATTCAGCTAGTTTATCCAATGAAAAATCCGTACGTACGGGGATGAAATGAGCCGACTTAGTCAGTCTATCAACAACAACCCATATCGCATCCTTCTTACTTGCTGACAAGGGCAGTCCGGACACAAAGTCCATTGTGACTCGATCCCATTTCCACTCGGGTATCATGATCGGCTGGAGTAATCCTGAAGGCACTTGATGTTCCGCTTTCACTTGTTGACATATTAAACATCTCGAAACAAAGTCGGAGATGTCCCGTTTCATACCATGCCACCAAAATTGACGTTTCAAATCGTTGTACATTTTCGTACTCCCCGGGTGAATTGACATTCGGCTACAATGGGCTTCGTTCAGAATCATTGAAATGAGTTCCGAATTCCTTGGAACACACAACCGATTTCTGAACCTCAAACAATCATCGTCATCAATTTGAAACTCTGATCCCTCGTTCGAAAAACACTTAGTCCGTTTTGCAACCAATTCATCATCGACTTTCTGAGCTTCACGAATTTGGTGAGTCAATAATGGTTTAGCTTTTAATTCAGCTACTAACACATTGTCTGGTAGAACAGACAAATGCACGTTCATCGCTCGCAAAGCAAACAATGACTTCCGACTTAAGGCGTCCGCAACCACGTTAGCCTTTCCCGGGTGGTAATCAATGACAAGCTCGTAATCTTTCAACAACTCAAGCCAACGTCTTTGTCGCAGATTCAAGTCTCTTTGAGTCATCAAATATTTGAGACTTTTGTGGTCCGAAAATACATGGCACTTCTCACCAAACAGATAATGTCGCCATATTTTAAAGCAAATACGATGGCAGCTAGTTCGAGATCATGGGTCGGATAATTCCTCTCGTGTGGCTTCAATTGTCTCGACGCATAGGCCACGACCCGACCTTCTTGCATCAATACGCAACCCAACCCAAGTAGGGATGCGTCACTATAGATGACAAACTCTTTACCCGATTCGGGTTGCACCAAAATTGGAGCTTCAGTCAAATAAGTTTTCAGTTGGTCGAAACTTTTCTGACATTTCTCCGTCCACTCGAACTTAACATCCTTTGAAGTAGCTTCGTCATTGGTGTGGCTATCATCGAGAAACCTTTCACAAATCGTCGGTAATAACCGGCGAGCCCCAAAAAGCTCCGAACTTCAGTAACATTTCTCGGAGGTTTCCAGTCAAGTATGGCTGAAATTTTGTTCGGGTCAACTCGAATACCCGACGCGGATACCACATGACCCAAGAAGCTAACCTCTCTTAACCAGAACTCACACTTACTGAACTTAGCATATAACTGCTTATCCCGTAAAATTTGCAACACTAGTCTCAGGTGCTCAGCATGTTCGGTCTCATCTCTTGAATAGACCAAGATGTCATCAATGAACACAACTACGAACCGATCCAAATATGGTCTGAAGATCCGATTCATAAATCCATAAATACTGCCGGGGCATTAGTGAGCCCAAACGGCATCACTAAGAATTCGTAGTGACCGTACCTCGTTCTGAAAGCAGTTTTGGGTACGTCTGAATCTCGAATCCGCAACTGATAATAACCCGATCTCAAATCTATTTTTGAGAACACTGAGGCCCCTTTAGTTGATCAAACAAATCATCGATACGCGGTAGTGGGTATTTATTCTTTATCGTCACTTTATTCAGTTGACGATAGTCAATGCACAACCTCATGGTTCCGTCCTTCTTTTTCACGAACAATACTGGTGCACCCCAAGGTGAGAAACTTGGCCGAGCGAAACCTCTATCCGTCAATTCTTGCAGCTGAGCTTTCAACTCTTTTAACTCGGTTGGTGCCATACGATACGGAGCTATCGAGATCGGCGTAGTCCCAGGTACAAGCTCAATACCAAACTCTACCTCCCGAACAGGTGGTAAACCCGGTAATTCTTCCGGAAAAACATCCGGGTATTCACAAACCACCGGCACAGATTCGGGTTTCTTTTCTAATTCTTTGTCATCAAGCACATATGCAAGGTATGCTTCGCACCCTTTTCTCACATATTTCTGTGCCAACATTGCTGATATTACAGCTGGTATCCCCTCCAAGTCCGCGGACTCAATTCGGACTACTTCGTTATTTGCGCACCTCAAATCAATAGTCTTGCTCTTGCAATTCACAATCGCATCATGCACGGTCAACCAATCCAACCCAAGGATAACATCAAATTCATCAAACGGCAAAAGCATCAAGTCCGCTGGAAAACAGGAACCTCGAATTGCCAGGGGACATTTCTTACACACTTTGTCGACAAGTACATAACGACCCAAGGGATTTGACACCCGAATTACAAACTCAGTAGACTCAATAGGTAAAGTCTTACTGGATGCTAAGGTTTCACATATGTAAGAATGAGTAGAACCGGGGTCAATCAAAGCAATTACATTAGTATCAAAGAGAGTAAAGTACCGGTAATAACATCAGGGAAGAAGCATCCTCGCGGGCACGTATAGCATATGCTCTAGCAGGTGCACGAGCCTCGGATCTGGTCGTAGCATCTCTAGATCCTCTCTGACCACCACTAGCATGCCCATATTTCTAGATGGTCTACCTCGAGCAGTGGTAGCACCCGGTTTCCCACTCTGATTTACATTCTGTTCGACAGCCTCGGGCATCTTTAATGAAGTGGTCCACTGATCCGCACTTGTAACAGGAGCGGTCATGGAATCTACAACTCCCAAATGCCATTTACCGCAATGTCGACATTCGTTCGCCTCGACGTTCTTCCCAACACTGGCGACTGAAGTGCCTCGTGTACCACAGGGGTCGATCACGATCTCGTCTAAAAAGGCCGAAGTGCTTTTAGACCGGCCCACATCATCTCGAAATTTCTTCGATGCCTGTTGAAGAGACTTTCCCGAGAATCTTTTACGAAACTCCCGGTTCCCACATCAACTTTTTGTTTTTCCTTTCTAAGCTCTTCGGCTTTACAAGCTCGCTGACAAGTACTACGAACTCTCGTATTTCAAGAATGCCAACGAACATTTTTATATCTTCATTCAGCCATCTTCGAAGCGTTTACACATGACAGCCTCGGACGAAACACATTCCGAGCGTATCTACTAAGTCTAACAAATTTTCGCTCGTAATCAGTAACTGACATAGAACTTGCTTAAGCTCAAGAAATTCTTCCGTTTTGATCAACAAATCTCTGACTGATATACTTTTTCCGAAACTCAGTTTGGAAAAACTCCCAAGTTACTTGCTCCCGGGGTACAACAGAAGTCAGAGTACTCACCAATAGTAGGCAGAATCACGTAGCAAGGAGATAGCACACTTTAGACATTCATCGGGTGTACAAGATAGCTCATCGAGTACCCGGATAGTGTTGTCCAACCAAAATTCAGCTTGCTCGGCATCGTCGCTATCCGTAGCTTTAAATTCAGTAGCCCCATGTTTTCGGATTCGGTCAACTGGGGGCTTATTTGACCTTATTTGGTCAGTTACCGGAGGTATTGTAGGTGCGGGGTGGTGTTTGTCGGGAATGGAGGTTGTGGAACAGCCGTATTAGTTCGAATGTATTGGTTGAACCAATCATTCATCACGCTATAGAAAGCTTGTCTAGCTTCATCGTCGGGTTACTCGCATTAGGTTGAGAGTCCACCGGCGCTGTCCCTTGTGCGGGAGCAGGCGCTACACTCTCAAGATCATCAGCTACCGCTCGGTTGGGATCGGGATCCATTACTATAAATAACACATTTGCAAATGTCAGAAATCACCACACTATCAATTAATCACATAAATGGCATGTATAGCTAGACCCCAACACATTACGGTAGTCCTAGAATCGACTAAACCGTAGCTCTGATACCACTTAATTGTAACGCCCCGAACCCGAGACCGTCACCGGAGTCGAATACGAGGTGTTGACAGACCTTTTAAAATTTTTCCAGACACTGCCCAGTCTGAGTACTAGTCGCTTCAAAAATCATATTTGAGTTTCACAACTCGAAAATCAGTTTTGTGATTTTTCCTGAAACTAGACTCATGTTCCACCTATATATTTTTTTCTAGAATTTTTGGTCGGGCCAATTAGTACAGTTTATTAGTCAAAGTCTCTCATGTTACAGGGGTCGACTACACTGACTTTTCCCATTACGACTGGGATATCTCTCTGCACAGGGCTTCAATACTAATGCCGTTTGTTTCTATGGAAACTAGACTCAGAGAGGAATCCATACATATATGGTATGACCCTAATATCTCTGGTCAATTTATAGTGAATTTCCAAAGGCGGAACAGTGAATCCAGAAACTGTTCTGGCCTGTTCCACAAGAACCGAATATTCTTTCTGTACTGTTCCTATAATTGTTTCGTTACTTCCATATGAAAGTAGATTCATCAAGGTTCGATTACATAATTTATTCACTATTTAATTCCACTCCTACGAATTTATGTGATTTTCAATTCTACACCACTGTTGCTGTCAAAATCTGTTTTCAAGATAAACTTTACCTATTTTGTGGTTACCATGGACCAACTAGGGTTTGCCATACATAGGTCACATGTGATCATATTTAGCCATTCCAATGGCTGATCATTAGCCCAACACTTCATTTCAATCCATAGTCACATCGTGAAACCATATATATACATACATAAACACAAATGGTCTAATGCCATACTCCACATCTACAAGCCATTTTCGCATGGCTTTACACACATACATACAAAAGAACTTAAACAACAGGGGTAATCCTATACATGCCATATCCAGAGTTCAACTAAAGAGTACCAAAAGAGCTTGATAGTGTAGATGACTTCGACTTCGCTGATCCCGAATCCGATAGCTAACGAACAAAATCTATAAAACAGAGAGCCAAAGCAACCGGGTAAGCATTTTAAGCTTAGTAAGTCTCAAGTAATGAAATCGGCTTTGACTACAGTATTACATTCACATAGCTAACTAATCATTTATTACACACATCTCATAATCCTACTTACTCACACTTCATCAACATAATACACAAGGTATCAACCTTTCTAAAAGCCGAAAATTCGTTAGCCGATCGCACGAATACTATTTAAAGAACGACTTCCAAGCACATGCAACTACTATCTTGGTGGTCGCAATTAAATAGACACAAAAGCAATCAAAATTCTCGATAACCAAACACGCAAAATTTGCTGGTCTAACCCGGAATCAACATACTCGCATATTAGCCTCGGTCTAGCCGGAATATAACCGCATAATTGCCTTCGGGTCTAGCCCGGATATATTCAACTCGCATAATTGCTTCGGGTCTTAGCCCGATATATAACTCGCATAATTGCCTTCGGGTCTTAGCCCGGATATATTAACTCGCATAATTGCCTTCGGGTCTTAGCCCGGATATATTCCAATGCTCATGCACACATATATCAATAATCATAACACATCCATATCATTTCTTCGTTACTAAGGCTCAAACACAAAACATTATTAAACCTTTCAAATTTCGGCTCAGTAGCCGCACAAAAGAGCATAATTTCAATTGGCTTTATAACATAGTCCTAAGCACATTCGACTATCCGTCATAGTATGACTATTCATTTCAATATAATTCAGTAGGGTCATTACTCGAAGACTTACCTCAAATGTCGTCGAACGACTTCAACGGCTATTCAATTACTTTTTCCTTCCCTTTATCGGATCTAGTTCCCTTTGCTTTGAGCTTAAGTTCAACAAATTTAAATAGTCATTATCGACTATTCAAGTATTACTTCAGAATAAATTATATATTGATCCGACTTTCACAACTAGATTATAGCAAGCTTTATATAATCATAAATAATTCATCGGCAAATTTCATTATGTTACAACAAAATCACATATTCATACGAGCTGTTTTCCTGAGCAGTAGTTACTAAATACATAGAGCTACTAACTCCAAATCATGCCGTAATTTCCCTGAATATAGACCGATTCTCCATCCATAAAATTCAGAATTTAGCTTGGCCATCATACAGATTTTCTAAGTTTCCCCTATACTTTGACTTTGACCACTCTTCACTACGAACCAATTCTCATTTACAATCAAGGTGATAATCTCTGAACTAGACTATAAGGAGCTAGCATATAAATTTTATCTATAATCATTTTTGTACAATTTTATGATTTCTAAAACGAACAGGGAATCCTAGCAGTCATTGAACTCAGCCCCACAATACTTCAAATATCTCAGATCGGGTCTCTTTTGTTTTATAGTT